>NC_069500.1:1194832710-1194980210 GCF_027579735.1 Bombina bombina
TACTTTCTCAGCACAAACATTAAGCTTCTCCCCCCAGTTGACTTGAGCTTAACCTGTACGTTTAAAAGGTAATATCAAATATATTTAAGCAGTTTTTTCCTCAGTATCAAGGGGTGAAGAGAATTTGGATTCTAAAGAACCGATCCAAAGCATTTTATTTTTATTTAGATTTAAAAAAAGATTGATACTCTAGCAAAAAATTGCAAAATGTTTAAAAATACATTTAAATTCAGATTCAGATGAAACAAATATAGTAACCCCATCAGCATAAGCAATATGCTTTCCACAAGCAGTTCACCCTATTGCCTTCACATTTGCTATATTATGGTTATCTTGAATGCAAAACAAAAAAGGGTCAATATAAAAAAATATATAATAATGGACTCAAAGGACACCCCTGATGTACATCTGCTTTAAGCTTAAAGGCGCAGTCAACACCAGATTTTTTGTTGTTTAAAAAGATAAATAATCCCTTTATTACCCATTCCCCAGTTTTGCATAACCAACACAGTTATAATAATACACGTTTTACCTCAGTAATTACCTTGTATCTAAGACTCTGCAAACTGCCCTCTTATTTCAGTTCCTTTGACAGACTTGCATTTTAGCCAATAAGTGCTGACTCCTAGGTAACTTCATGTGCATGAGCTCAATGTTATCTATAGGACACACATGAACTAATGCCCTCTAGTGGTGAAAATGCATGCATATTAGAGGCAAACTTCAAGATTTAAGAAATTAGCATATTAGCCTACCTTGGTTTAGCTTTCAACTAAGAATACCAAGAGAACAAAGCAAAATTGGTTATAAAACTAAATTGGAAAGTTGTTTAAAATTGCATGTCCTATTTAAATCATAAAAGTTTATTTTGGACTTGACTGTATCTTTAAAAGTTTTCCCAAGACATCCATTTACCAGTGGCACACATGTATCCTTGGAATATATTAGCTGCAACCAAGAAATGCATTTTAAAGGGATACCATATTATTCTTTAACAGAGTCAAAACAATTAATTAACTTTATCAAATGCTTTTTCTTGGTCAAGAATTGAAACATATCCTGTATCCTGTAATATCTCAATTTTCTGCTCTCTGAAAAATATTTTTACCCAAAATACCACAATATTGTTGGGGACTAATTATCTTCTTTATTACCCTCAGGGCCAGATCTAAATTTACTGCTAGCAATATGCTTTTTGCGATTCTTGGGATCCGCTCGTTTTAAAAGTTAAAAAAATAATAATTTTTTTCGGTAGCAGTGGCCTGAAAATTGCACACACCGCTAGCTGAGTTTCGGTGTGCACATGCATGTGTTCTCCCATAGAAATCAATGGAGGAAAAAAAAAGAGGAAAAAAAACCTAACACCCTTGTCGCAAAAACGGGCAAAAAAAAGTGAATAAATAAAACTAACACCCTACCATAAGTCCGTAGTCTAATAATCATGGCAGGGAAGATGGACCCATAAGATGGATAAAGATGGAGCACTGCCGGGATGAAGATGGGGTGCCGCCCATCATCATTGGTGAGTACCAATTTTGAGGTTAGAGTTAGTTGGGGTTTTTTTTTAGTTTTTTGGGGTGAGTTTATTTTTTTAAGATTAGGGTTTGTTTGTTTTTTGAGGGACAAAAAGAGCTGAATGCCATTTTAAGGGCAAATGTCCTTCCAGTGCCCTTTTTAGGGCAATGGGTAGTTTAATTTTTTTCTTAGGATTTTTTTATTTTTGAGGGGTGGGGGATTATAATGTTAGGGGGTAAATGTACTTTTAATTCATGCAAAAGAGCTGGTAGCTTTAGGGCAATGACCTACAAAAGTTCCTTTTAAGGGCTATTGGTTGTTTTTTTTTTGTTGGTAATGTAAGGTTTTTAATTTTTGGAATGTATCTTTTTTCTGGTAAATGTTAGCTTTTTTATTTTTTGTAATGTTAGTTTTATTTAGGGTAAGCTTATTTTTTTTTTATTTTTTTTTTTATTGAGGTTCTAAACAAGGCATACATGAAATATGAAAAACAAAACACAATGATAATGGAATCTAGGGAACATATAGTACAATTCTGTACAACAACGTAGTATATTCCTAAAAAGTAAATACAAGAGCATATTGTGTTAGTATAATGCCGAATATTATGCGTGCTCCCTAAATGACAAGGGAGGCCACTCTTGGGCCTCAGTTATAAACTCATAACCATAGATAGGGGGCTAGTTCTAGTGGAGAGACCACTTTTGGATCTCTAAATGGGAACCTCTTTTTTTTTTTTTTTCCTTTATAAGTTTGATATATTCCTATATAGAAATTATCTCAACAATCTAGGTTTATTTGAACAAATAACTGTGAGAATGAGAATGGTAGCTAAAGTAAAACTATTGTTCTGCTGTGTAAATAATATGGCAAGATATATAGGAATAAAGGTTGCTGCATAGGAGAGATAAGCCGCATAGATAGCCCTCCTCAGTTAGTAGGTTCATTATGTGGGGGGAGGTGGTAAGTTAAATATGGTAAATAAGATTTATAGCTTAAAAGGTCTTTAATATATAAAATGCCCAAGCCCGCGGAGTTAGCTTCTATAAAACAGCTTGTTCAAGACTATTTTAAGGTATCCATAGGGCTGAACCAGAGGTCAGTACTCAGTACATTAATATGATTAGTATCTAGAGATACTTAAGTGCAAGCCAGTATGTATTAAATAAAAGTATGAGCGGAAATACTAAACTAAACTCACTAGCTAGCGACTTTAAGATAACCCCAAAATTGTAACTGTAGGGTGGACTACTTAACATAATGAACATATTGGCACATAATCTTTACTTCCGCACCAGATGAGGACTAGATAAAACAAAAGCTAATTAACTATAGGCAGAGGGGGTAAAACCATAAACATAACCATAACAGGATAGCACAATATTCAGTGAACTATATGTATAGTGCTAGTGAATACTGATCGGCTTTTGCCTATATAATAACTTGGTATAGGACAGCAAAAAGGGGAGGTCAGAATATACACCCTAAACGTGTTGGATTAACTGGACAAAGCTGCACATCTTTCATGCAACACATACTATAGTGCAATGGTAAAATAGAAAATGCCTGTAAGGCTATCCCTATTAATGAGCTTTTTGTGGAGAGGAGAGTCCTAGCGTTTCTTCATCTAATAAATTGTTGTTGGGTTCTTCAATAAAAAAAAAAAGAGGGTTATTGGGCTGTTCGCAACACATCGCTAGAATTACTATTCCTAAGGGGTGTATTATAGACTAGGTAAGCATGATTGTAAACGGTCATAACCTAAGTCAATCTTGCATAAAAAAAAGACATGCTATATGTAGGGTATAATTAAACCAATACTCCCCCCTAATATTAAGGAGTAGCAGCAACAGCCTCCACAAGGAGATATAAATTGAAACCTATGTTCCACCATGTAGTGTACATGAGAGCAAATTGTCATATCAAGAAGCACCCAGAGCCAGCCAGCAGTCCTGGGACACAAATACAAAACGTGATGGGGTACAGGCTATAAACAGTTAAGTGGATCATGCCGCCTGCTGACTCTGTAGAGAGTATAATAAATAACATATATATCGAGCAGCTTTAGGTAATAACAATATAACATCACATGAACCTCTAAGCATAAAGAACTGTGCACTACCCAAAACCATAAGCTTGTCACTTAACAATCATGATATAAACATAGGCAGTCTCAGAGCTATAAAACAAGTATACTGTTCAAGAGGGTAAGCTTAGTTTAAAATTTTATTTTACAGGTAAGTTAAGTTAGGAGGTTTAGTTATTAGTTTATTACTGTGCGTTGTGGGGGGATTGCGGTTTAGGGGTGAATAGTTTTATTTAGTGTTTGCGATGTGGGGGTGGCAGTTTAGGGGTTATTATTTTTTTTTTAGTGTTTGCAATGTAAGGGGATGGCGTTTTAGGGGTTAATAGTTTTATTATTTATTGTTTGCGATGTGGGGGATGGCGGTTTAAGGGTTAATATTTTTATTTAGCGTTTGCAATGTGGGGAGTTGTTTAGGGGTTAATAGTGTAGTTTATGGGTGTAAGTGTACTTTGTAGTGTATTTTTGTTGTGTTTTTTAGTTTCGGAAAGCACTTAGATCACGGTATGGATTGCAGCGGAAAGGACTATTGCGTGGATTGTGAAATCACCATTGCGCTAGCATTAAGTGCGTTGTGCATCACTTGTAATCTTACCCCAAGTCTTTTATACAAAATAGATGGCAACATTTTATAATTTTTAACATTATGGAGAGTAATGGGACACCACTTCCTAATATCAGTACATTCTCCTTTCTTATAAAGCAAACTCAAAAGTGATTTTTTACATTTAAAAACAAAGGTCTCTCTCATCTAGAGCTTCATTATAAACTTTAACTGCACTTAAGACACCACTTTTTTTATTTTTTTATTATTAAACTCTGCAGTTAAGCCATCAGTACCTGGGGATTTATTGTAAATAAAGGAAGAAATAGTCAAGACTTTGAGGCCCATTTATCAAACTCCGAGTGGAGCTTGAAGGGCCGTGTTTCTGGCGAGTCTTCAGACTCACAAGAAACACAAATTATGGAGCAGCGGTCTAAAGACCGCTGCTCCATAACCCTGTCCATCTGCTCTGATGAGGCGGACAGGACTCGCCGCAATTCAACCCGATCGAATACGATCGGGTTCATTGACACCCCCCTGCTGGTGGCCGATTGGCCGCGAGTCTTCAGGGAGCGGCGTTGCACCAGCAGCTCTTGTGAGCTGCTGGTGCAATGCTGAATACGGAGAGCGTATTGTTCTTCACATTCAGCGAGGTCTTGCGGACCTGATCTGCACTGTCAGATCAGGTCCGCAATACCTTTGATAATCCAGCCCCTATGAGGCCTATTTATCAAGCCGTCAACCGCAAATATGCTGGAATTCCTCAGCGTAATTGTGGCGAGCCTGATTCGACCTATTTATCAAAGCCTACAGACCGGCAAAAGTTGAAATTTGTGACGTAACATACGATCCGCCGGTCTCAGTCTGACACAGCTGGATGGTTACAGATGTTCCGAATACAAATTCGGCACTATCTGACACCTTCTAACAGGTACGCTCGCCACTATTCTGGCCCAGTGTACCTGGTTTTCAATCCACCACCCTGGAGGCCGCAGATGCCATAGAAATTAATGGGAGTCTGAAAGCAGCGAAAGATTATTTTCAATGCTGCCAGATATCCCATTGATTTCTATGATAGAAAACCAGTAACGTTTACACCTAAAACCCTATCTTAACCCCCGAGTCTAAACAACCCTAATCTGCCACCCCCAACATTGCCGCCAGCTACATAATGTTATTAACCACTATCCCGCCGCTCTCAGAGCCCACCGCAACCTAAATAAACTTATTAACCCCTATTCCGCCGCTTCCGGCGCCCACCGCAACTAACTAAATGTATTAACCCCTATTCCGCCGCTCCCGGAGACCACTGCAACTAACTAAATGTATTAACCCCTATCCCACCACTCCCGGAGCCCACCACAACTAAATAAATGTATTTACCCCTAAACCCTGGCCTCCCACATCACTACCACTTACTAAACCTATGAACCCCTAAACCGCCAGCCCCCTACATCACCATAAACTAAATTAAGCTATTAACCCCTAAACCTAACAACCCGCTAACTTTACATTAAATATTAACTCATCCCTATCTTAAAATAAATTTAAACTTACCTTTAGAATTAAAATAAACTATATTAAACTATTAATTAAACTACCCTAACTATTTTACTAAAATTACATTAAACTATATTAAACTATTAATTAACCTTCCCTAACTATTATACTAAAATTAAATTACACTATATTAAACTACTAATTTACCTATTATAATAATATAAAAATATATAAATATATAGCAACGGTCATGTGCACACTTATCCCAGGATTTTTTAGCAGGTGCAAATAGTCATATACTAGTAGTTGTAAACATGAAAAGAGCGAAGACATCCACAGTATAGGTGGGTGTCAAAGAATGACAAGGTTGCACACTCAAATTCTTAATCAAAAAAGCGTTTATTTAATCCTAATGTCAATCATTTGACAGACTCCCAAACCCCTTACAAGTGCAAAAAATAAATAAAATAAATTACAAAACACAAAGAAACAGTAACAGACACATTCAAAATAAAGAGCCTGTGTAGCCCTAATGTCCCTTTAAGTCCGTGAACCAAGGGCTAAATTGTTTGAGCACTTAGTGTTTAAAACACGTTCACGTAGCTTCCAAATAACGAAAACTGCAACAGTTCTCTTAATTGTATCCAATTCACACTTGCAACTTGAAAAAGAAAGAGAAACAAACTTGCGTTTTAAGTCCTCGGTTAAATCACAGACCGGAACAGCACCACTTCAACGACTTTGAGCACTTAGTGTTAAAACACGCTCAAGCACAACAATAAGTGGTGAATCACTATTAAGTGTAGGAAAGATAATACTCACTTTGCATAATGACCCAAATTTCTCACCGCTCAAGCTTTGTGGAAAACCAATGATACAGCAAACCAGTACTCTTATGGCATTAGACGTGCTCCCAGAGTGTCTCCTTGCTGTTGGTCACCAAATCCAAATGTTGCGGGCGGGGAAGCAAGCTGAGTAGATGTCGACTCCTAGTTTGAAGTTGCCAGTTAGATGAGCGCCAGCATGACGCGTTTCACCCCTCCCAGATAAAGTGCTGGCTCACAGGGCTTCATCAGATGCTATGATTGCGAAATGCTGCCTTTTTATCCAACTTCCAGCTCCTCCTTAATGCGTTCTCATCCTCCTTTTTCATTTAAAGGGCAATCTGTTTTGTCTGACAGTAACATAGGATTATATGCTTTTTCTCTCATTATACCTAAAGGCTTACTGTCACTTAGCTTTGCTAGTAATGGGGTGCATAAAGTGAACCAACATGGCTTATTTTCATTAATATTCAAACATTTGTTTTACCTAAAAAACATTATACTGTCACATTATATTGATTCTGACATGTTTTAACCATGTCTACAATACACTTTTTTGGAACTTGTTTAACAGAGAGTACACAGAATCCTCAAAACTTGGTTAAGCAATTCATAAGAACAATTATTTATGCTATGAAACACACATACAAATATATATTTATAAAAAACAGGAAAAATCATTTTTTTCATTTAGACCAGTTGGTGCCAGGGTGTTTAATTTATACATCCACCTACTCTCATGTTGCAATAAGAGTTTTCATCCAAACGGGCAGAAGTCTTCATCCAGACGGCATCTTCTATCTTCATCCATCCGGCACGGAGTGGCTCCATCTTAAAGACATCCTGCGCGGAGCATCTTCTTCTTACGATTGCCGCTGAAGAATGACGTTTCCTTTAAATTACGTCATCCAAGATGGCATCTCTTGCATTCTGATTGGCTGATAGAAATCTATCAGCCAATAGGAATTAAGGTGGAAAATATTCTATTGGCTGTTTCAATCAGCCAATAGGATTGAGCTTTCATCTTATTGGCTGATCCAATCAGCCAATAGGATTGAGCGTGCATTCTATTGGCTGATTGGAATAGCCAATAAATTGCAAGCTCAATCCTATTGGATGCTCCGCGCCGGATGTCTTAAAGATGGAGCCGCTCCGCGTCGGATGGAAAAAGAGAGAAGATGCCATCTGGATGAAGACTTCTGCCCAGTTGGATAAAGACATCGGCCCGCTTGGATAAAGACTTCTGCCGCTTGGATGAGGATGGATGTCTGGTCTTCGAAAACTGTAAGTGGCTCTTCGGGGGTTAGTGTTAGGTTTTTTTAAGGGTTTATTGGGAGGGTTTTAATTTTAGGTTAGGGACTTTGGGCAGAAAAAGAGCTAAATTCCCTTTTAAGGGCAATGCCCATACAAATGCCCTTTTCAAGACAATGGGGAGCTTAGGTTTTTTAAATAGGTTTTTATTTGGGGGGTTTGGTTGTGTGGGTGGTGGGTTTTATTGTTGGGGGTGTTTGTATTTTATTTTACAGGTAAAAGAGCTGATTTCGTTGGGGCAATGCCCCGAAAAAGGCCCTTTTAAGGGCCATTGATTATTGTAGGCTAGGGTTTTTTTTTTTATTTTGGGGGGGCTTTTGTATTTTGATAGGGCTATTAGATTAGGTGTAATTAGTTTAAATATTTGATAATTTATTTTATATTTTGTGTAACTTAATGTTTTTTATTTTGTGTAACTTAGTTGTTATTTTTTTGTAACTTAAAAATTCTTTATTGTAGATTTAAATAATTTGAGTAGGGTTAGGTTTTTAAATATGTAATATAGTTCATTTACGGCTAGATTATGAGTTTTGCGGTATGAGGGGTGTGGTGCTAACCTGCACGTTATTATCACCGCTCACCTACAGCGCTGGTATTACAGGTTTTTATAAACCCGGCGTTAAAAGGCAAGAAGTAAGCGTAGAGCAAAATTAAGCTCCGTACCGCACTCCAATACCAGCGCAGCTTAATTCAGCGGTGAGCTGGTTGTACGTTCTTGTGCACGATTTCCCCATAGACATCAATTGGGGAGAGCCGGCTAAAAAAAAGCCTAACACCTGCAAAAAAGCAGTGTAAAGCTCCGTAACGCAGCCCCATTGATTCCTATGGGGAAACAAAAGTTATGTTTACACCTAACACCCTAACATGAACCCCGAATCTAAACACCCCTAATCTTACACTTATTAACCCCTAATCTTCCACTCCCGACATCGCCAACACCTACATTATACTTATTCACCCCTAATCTGCTGCTCCGGACATCGCCGACACCTACATTATACTTATTAAACCCCAATCTTCTACCCCCAACATCACTGACACCTACATTATATTTATTAACCCCTAATCTGCCACCCCCAACGTCGCCACCACTATAATAAACATATTAACCCCTAAACCGCCGTACTCCCGCATTGCAAACACTAGTTAAATATTATTAAACCCTAATCTGCAGCCCCTAACATCGCTGCCACCTACCTAGATTTATAAAACCCCTAATCTGCCGCTCCCAACGTCGCCGCCACTATACTAAATTTATTAACCCCTAAACCTAAGTCTAACCCTAACACCTACTATCTTAAAAATAATTAAAATAAATCTAAATAAAACCTACTATAATTACCTAAATAATTCATATTTAAATACTTACCTATAAAATAAACCCTAAGCTAGCTACAATATAACTAATAGTTACATTGCAGCTAGCTAAGGTTTTATTTTTATTTTACATGCAAGTTTGTATTTATTTTAATTAGGTAGAATAGTTACTAAATATTTATTAACTATTTACTAACTACCTAGCTAAAATAAATACAAATTAAAAACCTAACCTGTCTTACACTAGCACCTAGTGTTAATTAAATAAATTACCTAAATTAAATACAATTAACTAAAATAAATACAAATACCTAAATTACAAAAACCAAACAAACACTAAATTACACAAAATAAAAAACGAATTACAAGATATTTAAACTAATTACACCTAATCTAATAGCCCCTTCAAAATAAAAAAAGCCCCCACAAAATTAAAAAAAAACCCTAGCCTAAACTAAACTACCAATAGCCCTTAAAAAGGGCCTTTTGCGGGGCATTGCCCCAAAGAAATCAGCTCTTTAACCTGTTAAAAAATTACAAACAACCCCCCCAACAGTAAAACCCACCACCCACACAACCAACACCCCAAATAAAACCCTAACTAAACAAACCTAAGTTCCCCATTGCCCTGAAAAGGGCATTTGGATGGGCATTTCCCTTAAAAAGGCATTTAGCTCTTTTTCTGCCCAAACCCTAATCTAAAACTAAAACCCACCCAATAAGCCCTTAAAATAACCTAACACTAACCCCTGAAGATCCACTTACAGTTTTGAAGAGCCAACATCCATCATCAACAAAGCTGGGAGAAGTCCTTAATGAAGCGGCAATAAGTCCTCAACGAAGCCGGGAGAAGTCTTCATCCAAGCCGGGAGAAGTGGTCCTCCAGACGGGCAGAAGTCTTCATCCAGACTGCATCTTCTATCTTCATCCATCCGGCGGGGAGCGGGTCCATCTTCAAGACATCCGGCGGCGGAGCATCCTCTTCTTCCAACGACTCCCAATGAATGAAGGTTCCTTTAAGTGACGTCATTTAAGATGGCGTCCCTTAGATTCCGATTGGCTGATAGAATTCCATCAGCCAATCGGTTGAAAAAGGTTGAAAAAATCCTATTGGCTGATGCAATCAGCCAATAGGATTGAACTTCAATCCTATTGGCTGATCCAATCAGCCAATAGGATTGAGCTTGCATTCTATTGGCTGTTCCAATCAGAATTCTATCAGCCAATCGGAATGTAAGGGACGCCATCTTGGATTAAGTGACTTAAAGGAACCTTCATTCATCGGGAGTCGTCGGAAGAAGAGGATGCTCCACGTCGGATGTCTTGAAGATGGACCCGCTCCAAGCTGGATGGATGAAGATTGAAGATGCTGTCTGGATAAAGACTTCTGCCTGTCTGGAGGACCACTTCTCCCGGCTTGGATGAAGACTTCTCCCAACTTCTTTGAGGACTTCTTGCTGCTTTGTTGAGGACTTCTCCTGGCTTTGTTGACGATGGATGTCGGCTCTTCAAAACTGTAAGTGGATCTTTAGGGGTTAGTGTTAGTTTTTTTTAAGTGTTTATTGGGTTGGTTTTAGTTTAGGTTAGGGCTTTGGGCAGCAATAGAGCTAAATGCCCTTTTTAAGGGCAATGCCCATCCAAATGCCCTTTTCAGGGCAATGGGGATCTTATGTTTTTTTAGTTAGGGTTTTATTTGGGGTGTTGGTTGTGTGGGTGGTGGGTTTTACTGTTGGGGGGTTGTTTGTATTTTTTTTTACAGGTAAAAGAGCTGATTTCTTTGGGGCAATGCCCCGCAAAAGGCCCTTTTAAGGGCTATTGGTAGTTTAGTTTAGTTTAGGCTAGGGTTTTTTTTTTATTTTGGCGGGGCTTTTTATTTTGAGAGGGCTATTAGATTAGGTGTAATTAGTTTAAATATCTTGTAATTTGTTTTTTATTTCGTGCAATTTAGTGGGGGGTTTTTGTTGTAATTTAGGTATTTGTATTTCATTTAGTTAATTGTATTTAATTTAGGTAATTTATTTAATTATAGTGTAAGGTAAGGTGTTGGTGTAAGACAGGTTAGGCTTTATTTTACAGGTAAATTTGTATTTATTTTAACTAGGTAGTTAGTAAATAGTTAATAACTATTTAGTAACTATTCTACCTAGTTAAAATAAATACAAACTTGCCTGTAAAATAAAAATAAAACCTAAGCTAGCTACAATGTAACTATTAGTTATATTGTAGCTAGCTTAGGGTTTATTTTACAGGTAAGTATTTAGTTTTAAATAGGAATAATTTAGGTAATGATAATAGGTTTTATTTAGATTTATTTTAATTATATTAAAGTTAGGGGGTGTTAGAGTTAGACTTAGGTGTAGGGGTTAATAAATTTAGTATAGTGCAGCGACGTTGGGGGCAGCAGATTAGGGGTTAATAACTGTAATGTAGGTTGCGGCAATGTTAGAGATAGCAGATGAGGGGTTAATAATATTTAACTATTGTTTGCGATGTGGGAGTGCGGCGGTTTTGGGGTTAATATGTTTATTCTAGTGGCGGCGATGTCCGGAGCGGCAGATTAGGGGTTAATAATTTTATTTTTAGTATTTGCGATGCAGGAGGTCCTCGGTTTAGGGGTTAATTGGTAGTTTATGGGTGTTAGTGTACTTTTTAGCACTTTAGTTATGAGTTTTATGCTACAGCTCTGTAGTGTAAAACTACTGACTTTAGAATGCGTTACAAATCTTGCGGGATAGGCTGTACCTCTCAATTTTTGGCCTAAAAAAAAAGCTTGTAATACCGGCGCAATGGAAGTCCCATTGAAAAAAGACTTTACGAAAATTGCGTAAGTTAATTTGTGGTATGGCCAAAATGTGTGCGGGACAGCTGTACCTACAAGTCTCGTAATAGCAGCGGTAGTGAAAAAGCAGCATTATGAGCCTTAACACTGCTTTTTTACTCATACCGCAACTCGTAATCTAGCCGTTCATTTGTAGTTGAATGTAATTTTAGTATAATAGTTAGGGTAGGTTAATTAGTAGTTTAATATAGTTTAATGTAATTTTAGTATAATAGTTAGGGTAGGTTAATTAATAGTTTAATATAGTTTATTTTAATTCTAAAGGTAAGTTTTAATTTATTATACGATAGGGATGAGTTAATATTACATGTAAAGTTAGCGGGTTGTTAAGTTTAGGGGTTAATAGCTTAATTTAGTTTATGGCGATGTGGGGGGCTTAGGGGGTTTAGGGGTTAATAGGTTTAGTAAGTGGTAGTGATGTGGGAGGCCAGGAGTTTAGGGGTTAATACATTTATTTAGTTGTGGTGGGCTCCAGGAGCTGCAGGATAGGGGTTAATAACTTTATTAGAGTTGCGGTGGGCTCTGGGAGCGGAGGGATAGAGGTTAATAACTTTATTAGAGTTGCGGTGTGCTCCGGGAGCGGAGGGATATGGGTTAATAACTTTATTAGAGCTCTGGGAGCAGCGGGATGGGGGTTAATAACTTTATTTAGTTGCGACGGGGTCCGGGAGCGGTGGGATAGGGGTTAAACATTTTAGTATAGTGGCGGTGTTTAGTGACAAGGTATAAATAAAGTTGGGAAAAAGCCGAATAGTAGCGAGATCGATGACTGTTAGTTAACAACAGTCCGCTGCTCATCGCCCCGTACTTGGTGCGCGACTTTTTGACAGATTTTTTATATAAATAAGGAGAGCGTATTCAGGTCGGTGGCGCGATGTTAGGTGAGCGTATTGGTGCCGTCGATTGCAGCATAGTTGACGGCTTGATAAATATCCCTTTATACCAGACTGGTCAATGGGGGCAGTAAACAAATCCTGTTAATCTGGCTCTAATTGAGGTACAGTTACTGCCTCAAGAAATTTAGCAATGCAAGACTGATCTTGGTCAATTTTATAAGATATGTTATGCAACAATACGCATGCTACAAGATGGTGGCACCCAGTAAAAAGATAAAGAGCTTTACCAATTGACTTTATTAATGAGTTAAAATAAGAGAAGGTCTTTGAATAGAGCTGCAGGTAGAGGAGGAAAAACAATAGCTTTATGAGTAGTAATCATGCTACTATAGTTGTACCAAGCAGTTTAATGTCCATTTATCATTAATTTACAAGGCTTTTTTCAATTATCAAATTTCACAGGAAACCCTCAGAAAACACTCTTCAAATTATAACCCCCAAATAGTACTTGTGATGAGAGTGGGAAGTGACATCACCATATTGGGGGCGGGGCTTAGGTCCGTTGGTCTGTGTTGCAGTTACTTAGGGAAATCAATGCTACCAGATGTGTGATTCCATGCTCTACAATAAAATAGAGTTTACCATCTTTGCTGTGTCCTGCATGTGTCCTGCATCTCATGACATGGTGTCAGAAGTTCTTGCCTGCGCTTCTGTTTCCTGATCGATGACGATGTCAAAGTTTACCCCATCTGAGCCCTTTGATTTCTTTCAGCCTGCAACTTGGCCCACATGGCGTCAGCGGTTTCAGCGCTTCAGGATTGCTTCCAAGCTGGACAATGGAGAGTGGTGAAGTACAAGTTAATTCTCTTTTATACTCTATGGGGAAAGATGTGGAGCCAGCCAGTGTTCAATGCCTTTACTTTTCAAGAAGGGGAGGAATTTGACTTTGAAATAGTTATGAATAAACTCAGTGCACACTTTGTGCCCAAAAGAAATGTGATTCATGAGATAGCTTATTTTCACAAACGTGCTCAGCGTGTGGGAGAATCTGTGGAGTCATTTGTGCGCAGCCTGTATGAACTAGCTGAATTATGTGAGTTTGGTGTTGCTAAAGAAGAGCAGATCAGAGACAGAATAGTCATAGGAATGGGGCTATTAGGATGGCCCGCCAGAGTGAACTGGTGAAAAAGCAAAGTGCTGATCTGAGGTCTGAGAGCATTGTGGATGAAGTGCAGCAGTTCAGGAGAACTGCTAGTGAAAGGCACAGTGTGAGCGGTAGACCAAGGGCAGCATATAGGCCCAGAAGTGGATGGGCGCAGCATGCCCGATGCACACGGTGCAACCGTGCCCATGATCAAAGTGTCATGCCCTGCTAAAGAAAAAAGATGTAGAAAATGTAACAGGATGGGCCATTTTGAAGTGTGTGTAAGACTAAATATATTAAGGAGATGTAGGTGGATAGCGACCAGGAGGGTCAAGAAGTGTCCTTTGTGGGGTCTGTTGTTAAACGTCCGGGTTCAAAAGATGATTGGAGGGTTACTCTTACTGTAATGGGAGCCAAAGTTGCGTCTAAGATTGACACAGGAGCAGACATCACTGTAATGTCTCTTGCAGAATTCATGAAACTGCCTCGACAGCCCCAGCTGGCGAAAGTTACAACAAAAGTCCATAGTCCTGGTGGCCGCATTGATTGTCCGGGGAAATCTATTTCCAGCTCAGAGTACAAGCAAAGGAAATTCACCATGTGGGTGCATGTGATTAGAGGTCAGTGTGTTAACAACTTATTGAGCAGAAAAGCAGCCTGTGGTTTGGGCCTAGTAGCCAGAGTGAATAAAATCTCAGAAGATATGTTTGGTGAATTGGGCCTACTGAATTGCAACCCAGTCCGTATATCACTTAAAGGTGATGTAGTCCCATACAGCATTACTACTCCCTATAGAATTCTGTTCCCGCTCATGCCTCAAGTAGAGAAGGAGCTTCTGCGTATGAAGAATATGGGGGTTATTGAAGAGGTTGTTGAAGCAACTGACTGGTGTGCCCCCATTGTGCCTGTTGCGAAGAAAAACGGAAAGGTACGCATATGTGTAGACTTGAAAAGGCTGAATGAGGCGGTGAAAAGAGAAATATATGTGCTGCCGACACTTGAAGACATAGCTCCGAAATTGGCTGGGGCAAAGTTCTTCTCTACATTGGATGCTTCTAGCGGCTTCTGGCAGATACCTCAAGATCCAAAGCGCCGCAAACACTACCTTCACTACACAGGTAGGTCGGTTTTGCTTTTGCAGACTCCCATTCGGGATATCCTATGCTCCTGAAATCTTCCAAAGAGAAATGAGTTTTCTCCTAAGAGACCACGTGGGCACGGCAGTCGTCATGGACAACATCTTAGTGTATGGGTCTAGATTGGAGGATATTTAGAAGAAAAGTCCGGAGCCGCAGCAATAAACTATAGCTTATCATATAACTGAAGGGCATGTCAGTATCTATCTGTTACCAGACCTGTTTTATTGTTAAATAAAAACTCTATAGTTTATTGCTGCGGCTCCGGACTTTTCTTCTAAATATTTGCATTTGAGCCGATTTCTGGACTTGCAGCCCATTTGTTTCCCAGACCCTGTGGATTTACCTGCCAGGATTTGTACGAGGTGACCGAGAGGAGGTCAGTGAGACCAATATCGAAGGACCGGGAATCCCCTTGCCCCCCACGTAAGACGGCACCTGGTAGTGACGCTAAAGCGCATGGACCCACGGCCACTGGGGTAATCCAGTCACACACAGGGCACTACTACTCATCATGTTGACCATGCCAGGTTTGTAAGCCGTGAAGATTGGGGGTAAGTACTGAAACCACTATCGCACAATCCACACAAGTTACCATTGCTTAAGACCTTGTTTCCCTTGAGGGGGGACCACTAGAATTTCTAGATTGGAGGAACAAGATCAGCGATTGAGCTGTGTGCTGCAGACTATCAGAGATTCCGGGCTGAAGCTAAACAAAGAGAAATGCCATTTTAGGAAAGCTGAGTTATGTTACTTTGGGCATATCATCAATGGGGACAGCATCAAGCCAGACCCCAAGAAAATTCATGCTATTGAACAGATAAAAATTCCTTCTGATGTACATGAGCTGAGACAAATATTGGGCCTTGTTAATTATGTGGGCAGGTTCCTTCCAGATTATTCACAATACTACACCTTATCACAGAGTTGCTAAAGAAAGATGTTGCCTGGGTCCTTCACAGGAAGAATCTTTTATGCAGGTCAAGTCCCTGCTGGGGTCTGCCCCAGTGTTGGGGTTCTACGACCCTTCCAAAAAGACTGTGGTTAGTTCCGATGCGAGCAGTTATGGATTAGGGGCCGCCCTCCTGCAGCTGAATGAAAACAAACTACAGCCCATCGCCTACTCTTCCCGCACATTTAGGGCTGCTGAGTCAAAATACGCTCAAATTGAGAAAGAGTGCCTGGCCACAGTTTGGGTCTGTGAGCGCTTTCAGCGTTACCTAGTGGGTTTAGAGAAATTTAGTCTGGAGACTGATCATAAACTGCTAGTCCCTCTAATCAAATCCTATGATATTGACAAAACACCCCTAAGATGCCAGAGACTTCTAATGAGGATGCTCAGGTTCAACGTTGAGGCAGTGCATGTGCCGGGGAAACAACTGGTTGTGGTGGATACAGTGTCCAGGCTCTCACTGGCTGCTGCTGAAGAGTCTTCAACGGAATCGGATGTGAAAGTGTATGTAGATTCAGTTCTGGCCTCAAAGTCCATTTCTTCAGGGAAACTAGAATAAATAAATAAAGAGACATATTTAGATACAGACCTTCAAGAAGTTATAAAGTACATAAAAGAAGGTTGGCCCGAGAGTCGGGCAGCCTGGATGTCTTTAAGTTCTTACCAGTCAGAGAGGTCGCAGCTCACGGAGCTGGATGGGTTGGTGCTGTTCCAGGACCGCATTGTTATTCCTGTCAGCATGAGACAGGAGATGTTAAACAGGATTCACGATGGCCACTTAGGCATTACAAAGATCAGAGAAAGGGCAGCTACGGCTGTATGGTGGCCTGGGATCAGTTCCGACATTGCAAGTCATGTGTCTAAATGTGCCTTTTGCTGGGAACGCCGGCCTACTCAGAGAAGGGAGCCCTTGATTTCTACTCCGCTGTCTGCAGGCCCGTGGCAGAAAATAGCTGTTGACTTGTGCGAACTGCACGGGAAAAAGTACCTAGTCGTGATCGACTACTATTCCAGGTATTTGGAAATTGCACCTTTGAATGAAATCACAAGTCTCAAGAGCTTGTTCGCCCGTTGGGGCATACTAATGGGGTTGGTGAATGATAACGGAATGCAGTTCGCTTCAACAGAGTTAAGTTCTTTCAGCAGAGAATATGATTTTATACATTCCACGTCAAGTCCACATTACCCGCAGGCTAATGGAATGGATGAAAGGGCAGTTCAAACAACAAAATTCATTTTGAAGCAATCTGAGCCGTACCTGGCCCTCTTGTCCTATAGGGCAACTCCCATTCAAGCCACGGGGTTTAGCCCGGCACAGCTGATGCTAGGATGCCAGATTTGCACCACCTTACCCTCTGTGGGTGTCTTCCAGCCAACTAGCTCTATTCTTTGGGACAAAGTCCTTAGGAGGGATGAAGAGGCAAAAAGGGGCTATCGATTCTTCTATGACAGGAGACATTCTGTGAGGTCCTTGCAGGAGCTGAATGCGGGGCAAAGTGTCAGAATTAAACTGGATGATGAGAAGAAATGGAAGACGCCTGCTACGGTAATTGGACGCTCTCCAGAACCAAGGTCTTATGTAGTCCTTATTGATGGAGGGACAGTTACACGCCGTAATCGAAAACATCTTTAGCCTGTACCTGAGAGTTTGGAACTGGATGCCTCAGTACGACTGCTGGTGGAATCCCCTGTTTTAAAAGGGGTGCCTTCCCCTCAGCAAGATCACAGTGGGGATATGTCTTTGCCTCCAGCAGACTCTCAATCACCTTCTTCTGTATCATAGGACAGTTCATGTAGAGTTACATCAAGCGGAAGAGTGGTGAAATTTCCAGCTCGATATCGGGATTGACTTTAGTTAGAACAGTGACTGGAAGTATGAGCAGAATAATCCCATGGTCACTGTGGACTAGGGTAGTCTACCCCGATGTTCAAGTCAGGATGTAATTCATGTTGTTTATATTTTCTGTAACTTGTTATTTGTTATATACTATACAAACTGTTGTTGTATACCTTGTTATTTGTTATATTCCAATGAAATTTTTTTTTATGCTTCATCCATTGAAAAGGGGGAAGATGTGATGAGAGTGGGAAGTGATGTCACCAGATTGGGGGCGGGGCTTAGGTCCATTGGTCTATGTTGCAGTTACTTAGGGAAATCAATGCTACCAGATGTGTGTTTCCATGCTCTACAATAAAATAGAGTTGTACCATCTTTTCTGTGTCCTGCATGTGTCCTGCATGACAGTACTACAAAATGTTTTGAATGTAAAAATGATTTTATGATGTTGCTCTCACAATATGGGATGTTTTTAGGAAGCAACATCATAAAATAGATATAAACACTGAGGCCGGTGTTCTGTAATATTTGCCTGTGATAAAATCAGATGCAGTAACTGTAGTGAATCTGGTCTTCCAAGAAATGAATATGTCAACACCATAAATTGGGATTTGTGCTATAACCCTGGTCATTCAAATATTAAGTGTTCAGAGGCTCAACATAATCAGAATCATGAATAGGAAAATTCCTTTAAGGGCATTTCAGGTTTCATGACAAATCATGGGGTGACCAAGTAGAGTAGGCAGAGGCAACTTCTGTTAGTTTTGGGTCTAGTGATATTGAAGTATTGCCTTTGTCTGAATTGGATTCCAGTGGGGTGACTTCACAGGAGGATTCCAGTTGGGTGACTTCCCTATCTACTGGACTATCTAATGGGGTGACTTCCCTATCTACAGCCAAACCCCTTCTGATGTGGAAATGATACCTCCTTCAAATAACAGACATGTATCTGTTATAAGGGGTAAGAAATCTAAAACAAAGAAGAAATATAGATGACAATTATGTATTTGAAATTATGCAACCACTTGCAGTTTTAGGGGTGACAACAATTGTTGTAAATAATATTAAGTTTGAACAGGCTCATAATTTTTTTTTTTTTATATATTTTAGAGACTTGCCCAGGGATATACTTTTCATGCAAGAGACTATATTGACCAATATTAAGGATGTTCTTGCTTGTCTGTCCATCATTGTGGTCCTTTAATACTGACAAATGTGTGTGTGTGTGGTGGGGGAGTGTCAGTATTGTTTAAAGTTTATTCCAAAGTCTTTTTATTGAGAAACATTATGAATAACAGTATTTCACATGTTTGAAAAAGAAAGACAAATACTTAACAACAATATTATAAAATACCGTACTAGAAGTTTGTTTACAAATGTGGGTTCTCATCAATTAAAGCTTAAAAGATTATTTCTCAGGTTTATCCTATACAGGTTTTGCATATATTAGTTTCGAACATACAGCATGCAATAAAGTATAAAGAGTGTTTCTAAGAATTGTCAGTTCACCCTCGTCAGATAGCTAGAAAACTTGGTCATATCAGGTCGTGTTACTGCCTTGGTAGGTCTATGCTGTCCCATCTATGATTTAAATAAGATTCCCAGAGAGCTTGAGCAAGGATATAAGAGTCCCTAGTGTCTAATCAATAGGATCTGAATTCCTCTATTTCTAATAAATCTGAGGCTTTCTGTCTCCACATGGTCAGAGTGGGGGGTGCGCTTGATTTCCAGTTCTTGGCTATAAGAGTTTTCACACTGTTTGAGAGTATTCTGAATAAAATTCTGTGAGCCTTGGAGGGGAATTTAAAGTGGTTATTGAGTAAAAATATTAGAGGGTCCATAGGGATCCTCGTCTGTATAACCACTTCAATCTCGTCAATGACTTCTCTACATAAGTTATTAATTCTATTGCACCACCACCACATATGTCCCATTCCACTCTTGAAATGTCCAAATGGTAAGGGGGCGAATCATATTGAGGTTATGTGTATGTGTAGTTATATAGTGGTGTACTCTACGATAGTTGACCCAGTTATGTGACCAAAGAAATCCCTTTTCCTGAAGTTGTTCAAAGGAGAGTAGGTGTTCCGCACCCGAAAGATGGTGTATAGCTATTTCAGGGGATGAGCTGTTCATATAGTCCTGGATTCCTAGATCCCTAAAGGAGAATTCAGAGTTATAAATTAGGGAGATCAAAAGGGATGGTCTAGAGGAGATGTAGGGGTTTATTCTGTTCGCCAGTTCCCACTGGAGGAGAGTCTCCTTCGTGACTGGATCTATAATAGTTTTGAGAGTAGTTTCAAAATTTGGAGACCAGCAAACAGTTGGTAGGTCTATTCCATGGTTGAGGCACTCCTCCAGTTAGACCCATCTTTTATGTTCTTTATGTATCCTCCAATCTAGAACCCGTTGCAGGAATATTGCTAATCTGTAAAACTTTATATTGGGGACCACCAAACCTCCATGGTCTCTAGAACTCATCATGAAAGATCTATTAATTCTGGGGTGTTTTCCCTTCCAGATAAAAGAGCTGAAAAGTTGTTGAATTTTCATAGTGTATCGAGGTGGGATGGGAAGATGTATAAGATTCTGGGTAAGGCCGTCATTTTAATAGCATTGATTCTACTTATCCAGGTAAGGTGTTTTGTATGCCACGAGGACAGGTCATGAGCCAGGGCTTCTTTCATCGGAATATAATTCAGGGCATATATTTGGTCTAGGTCCTCAGTAAGGTAAATGCCTAAATATTTTAAGGAAGTCCTGCATCTACGGAATGAGCATATTTGGGCAATTTGCTGTTCAGTTTGGGGAGAAAGGGAGACTCCAAGAATCTCTGACTTCGAGGAGATGATCAAAAAGTTAGTTAATTTATGGAAAAGTTTGAGTTCTTCCAACAGAAGTGGAATCGAGCTAACAGGGTTGATTAATGTGAATAGCATGTCATCGGCGAACAATGATAGTTTGTACTCTTCACCCCTAATTGTTATGCCCTCTATTTTTAAGTTCTGTCTTATCTTCACAGCCAGAGCTTCCAAGAGGCATACAAATAATATAGGGGATAGGGGGCATCCCTGCCTCGTACCGTTTCTAATCGGGAATGGGAGGGAGTAAATTCCATTTAAGGAGATCTGGGCACTAGGGGAGTTATACAATGCAAATATTCTATGAATCATGGCATTTCCTATACCGAAAGTCTGCAGAGTAGCTTGTAGGAAAGACCAGCTAACCCGGTCAAAGGCTTTCTCTGCGTCGGTGGAGAGCCAATCTGCCGGTATGTTATGCTTTTTGGAGTGCCAAGGTAAGTGTAAGTTGCGTACAGTGTTGTCTTTTGCCTCCCTGTTGGAGACAAAGCCAACCTGGTCTTGGTGAATGATAAGAGGGAGAATATTGTTCAATATGTTGGCAAGGACTTTTGCAAATATTTTCACGTTAGCGTTTAAAAGAGATATTGGTCGGTAGTGAGGGATCTGGTCTGTGGGCTTATTAGGTTTTGGTATAACCAGTATATGGACTTGGAAGGTTTGAGGGGAAAAGGTTTTGTTGTTGTCTTTGTCTTGGAAGTATGATAGGAGGGGGGGGGACCTAGATTTTCTATAAATTTAGAATAGTATGCATTACCAACCCCATCAGGGCCTTGTGCTTTCCCCGACGGAAAGGATAATGCATTATATCTAACTGTTTCGGGGATGAGTGAGCTTGCTCAAGGTTATAGAGTCTTTCATAATATTTTCTGAACCCCTCTGCAATGTCTCTAGAGGAGGACAAAGTATTTCCCTTATGGTCTTTGATGGAGGTGATAAAACATTTGTTAGCCCTATATCTCAATAGTCATGCTAGCATTTTACCCTGTTTATTCCCACCCTCATAATATCTTTTTATAAGAAAGAGAGCCCTACTTTTAGCCTCTGTTCCAAGTAGTAAGTTAAGTCGGTTCTTTTTATGCTGTATGTATGCTGGGTGCCAGTTAAGGGGTCAGTTAGTAGGATTTCGTCAAGTTTCCATGAGCGGTCATGTTTATGTGAAGTGGGCCATTTGAGCGAACATCTGATCATAGGGTGATCTGACCATGTTATGGGAGAAATGTCTATAGTTTGGACCAGAGCCAGACTAGTGACATCAATAAAGAGGTAGTCTATTCTTGAGTAGTTCTGGTGTGGGTGAGAATAAAATGTGTAGTCTTTTGTACTGGGGTGGTAGATTCTCCACGCATCGTGCACCCTCATCTTTGAAAGATGGAGTTTAACCTGTTTCAGCAATTTTTGGGGAACCAATGAACTACCGGTAGAGCAGTCTATTACTGGGTCTAGAGCTAGGTTAAAATCTCCACTGACTATCAAACTACCTCTGGTGAGTTCTATGATTTTATTACAGGCAAAATTGAAGAATTGTGAGGAATGTGTATTTGGCGCATATAGGTTTGCCAAGGTTATAGTTTTATTGTAGAGTTTCCCTGTTACAATTATTAATCTCCCTTCCCCGTCTTTAAATGCGTTAGAGAGTTGGAATGGTATGTTTTTTTTAATTAAGATACCTACCCCACTATGCTTAGAATTATGAGGGGCTCACGTCCCTTTCTGAAGTAGGTTTCCTGCAAAAATATTATATCACTATTAAATCTTTTATAGTCTTTAATTGCTATGGACCTCTTCTGGGGAATATTCAAACCCTTGACATTATGGGAAAGTATATTTATGGTCATAGGGTCACCTATCATTACTGCGATAAGAGGGGAGTGAATATGCCATGTGGGTAGAATGAATGATCTGAGATGTGAGCTCTCTGAGAAGAATGTTGCATCCTGTTGGGTCCTTTAGAGTAAGTCTAAGGTTACTGTCTCTTGTGAGTGGGGGCAAAAAGTGGTCATCTAAAGTGTATTGACCCGAAGCAGGCCCATTCTTACCATACCACAGACCGACCTCATTCGTGAGGGGAGTTAGTGAGGTAAAGTGTCCTGGAAGTAAGCACCCAACATAGTACAAAAATTGAACTGAACAACTAAAACTGTTAAAATAATTAAGGCATGTTTCGATAATAAAACCTGTGAGGAATACAATGAAAACAAACAATATGAACTTACAATGAAAAGAGTAACAGTTGGTGTTTGCATTAAGCCTAATATACACCATTCAAGGGAGGTGGAATGATGTTAGGTAACATTCTAGGATAAGAAGTTAGCAAAACATGGTATGAAAAACTAGTCATAAACCTGGGGAAAACATACTATGAGCCAAACTGGCAATGAGTACATAAAATTTGAAATGAGAGATTTTTATTATATGGAAGAGGAGCAAGCTCCGAACAGAAGGTCTCCAGTGACTAATGAAGGCAATACTGTACCCCAATCTGTGTACATCTGAAAGTTCTTAATAGGAGCCAAGTCCCAGAGGTTCCACGGTGTTTTGTGAAAGCATATGCGGCGGCGCATATGTTGTTGGGGGTCATATAAAAATGACCACTGTGGGGGTCAAACAGTCCCTCAGGCTGGGGGGGGGTGCCAGGTGGGGATGTTAGTCCTGTCTTACGTCTCTTCGTTCGCACCCTATTCCAAGCAGAGTGCTGTTCTCTAGGGAAGTCTTTATCAGAATCTGCCAAGCGAGAGGGCACTTCAATAATTCTTTCCGAAGGGGGCTCAAAATTAAGATTAAGTCTACTAGATAAAGAGTCCAGATCCGCCAAGCTTTTATAAATTTGGTGGGCTCCATTGTGGTTAACAATTAGGCTAAAAGGAAAGCCCCATCTGTACCTTATGTTGTTTTCTTGGAGCGTCTTTGTTATGAACCGGACCTCTTTCCTCCTCTGTATTGTTTGAGGGCTAAGGTCTTGATAAACTTGTAGGGTGTGGTTTTGGAACGAGATTGACTGTCTTGTCTGAGCAGCCTGCCATACCTCCTCCTTAGTTGTGTATTTTAGCAACTTGAGTATGAAATCCCTAGGAGGGGCAGGAGGTTTAGCAGGTGGTCTCAGGGCTCTGTGTACCTTTTCTATATCCTCATTCTGGATAGGTGAGGCCTGAGGAGCAAGATAGTGAAAAAAAGTATTTAACAAAGCCCTTAAGTTGATCTTGGGATATCTCTTCGGGGATACCCCTGATCCTCATATTGTTCCGCCTTCCTCAATTATCGAGGTCTTCAATCCTATCCTGCATGTTTTGGATCATGGAGTCCTGGATGGACAGCTGCTGAGTATTAGAACTATATTAATATGGTGATATAGTAGTGCACTGGCGATAATAAATAATACCAGACACCTAACAGTTGTTGAAAGATCCTTCGTTCTTTCAGAAATCAAGAGTAGTGTGAAAAGAGGTTTATAGTCAGATTAAAGCAATATATTTTATCAAAATTAAAAAAAGAGCATAATATACAAATACAAATTTCTAAAATCAGTCTGACTGACCCAAACCCTTGCAGAGACTACCCAATGGTAGGATGCAGTATAGATGATAAGGACGTCTCCCCATTCCCAATACTAAATAGCCTGTAGCTTAATTTAAAAACGGCAGTAATACAATACATATAATCACAGGTTAACAACAGCATACAAAAAGTAGTCTGTGCCTAAAAAGAGATACCTTGATAAGCTCTGGTTTGAGCGAAACGCGTTGATCTATGTGACTGTTGATCTCTGTGATTGCTTTTATCTTACATATACAAGTTTTAATACCCACTTGCTGCAGAGTGGATCGGCAACAATTTCATTGTGATAACCCGGGTTACCAATCTCCTATTAATCATCCTTCCGAGACCTTTTTCCCTGCGTGCATAAGCACTAAGTGCAGGATATTTCTGAGAAATCTCTGAATCAAATTAATATTGCGATATAACCAAATTTGGAGGATATCTACTAAGAATCAGGAGCAGCCAATCATACTCGGGATACCTGTAAGTGACATCAGACGCCAAGACACATGCGGCGCTTTCAAGTCACTAGGTAAGAGCAAAGACGAGTGCTGTGTAACGGCTCTACCTAGAATGTTAAGAAGACAAGGTAATTTGGTTCTCCCACAATAATACCAGCTATATTCAAGGACTGAAAGTGCCTAATAAGTGTAACTTTTAACTGTTATTAATGCTGAACATCGTTAAAAAGTTTTGAACTTTCCAATACCTCTAACCACTATGAAATATAGCACTTAAACATTACTGATTCCAGATAGAGAAGCTAATTCAGCCTCTTTTTAGGCACAGACTACTTTTTGTATGCTGTTGTTAACCTGTGATTATATGTATTGTATTACTGCCGTTTTTAAATTAAGCTACAGGCTATTTAGTATTGGGGAGACATCCCTATCATCTATACTGCATCCTATCATTGGGTAGTCTCTGCAAGGGTTTGGGTCAGTCAGACCGATTTTTGAAATTTGTATTTGTATATTATGCTCTTTTTTAATTTTGATAAAATATATTGCTTTAATCTGACTAGTGAAAGTCTGGTCTATAATGTCTCCCATTTGGGCACTAACTCACAACACATTTAAATGATTATCTCATTTATTTTAGGCTGGACATACAATTAAATGAAAGTACTTGAATTGTAGTCAAATAGGGTTTTTTTTAAACACTTTACACGTATTAACTTCATCCTCACATGTAGAATATTTTTCTGTAGAATATTGCTATATAATACAAACGCTTATATTTTGGTCCACAGTGCCACTGCTTATTTTTAAAGATAATCCCATAGAGGGAGATTTTGTAACACTTTAGTTTACTGATTTCACTCATTTTGTTTATAAGTAACAATTACTAAATTGTCACAATGATGCAATTATAGATGAGCAGAGTTCTCTTACACTTTTAAATAATTTTCTTTCACCAATACCTTAAGCTAATCCTAGCGCACCTACAATCCTCTTTTCACACTACTCTTGAGAATTAGAACTAACCATGGTGTTAAGGTGTTCCTGTCCTTCCTCCAAGTACTCCATTCTAGATCCCAGGTCATTTAGATCTTTCTTCAGCTCTCTAATTTCTTCCTTTATAAAGGATTTCAAGGATTCAATGTCTGTTTTGGAGGGAAGGCTTGCTAATTGCGCTTTTATGGATTTCAGCGAATCCTGTGGGGTGTCAGGCATGGAGGTACCCGTTATTGAGAGGGGTATTTCTGGCATTTTTGTTGTGTCCTGTCCCTGCTGATCCTGAGGTTGAAAGAATGAGGAGACGGATGGAGCCAAGGATTGAGGTTTAAACTGCTTATCTGTTTTATTTCCTTTTCTGGCTGCCATGGTCTGAGTTATAGCTTGGGAGAAAAGCTGTAGCTGAGAAGGATTAAAGTCAGGACAGCGGTGTTAATTTTAACAATAAGCAGGGGATGACTTTTTAGAAGTGATAGGTAAGATCCGTGCCCCTCCAGTGTAAAAGCTAGGCAGTTAGAAATAATGCAAGGCTCAGCGGTTCCTTACTTACTATTTAATGGCCTGGGTCCGGCGAAAAGTGGATAACTGATAATTATGGGACCACATGGGTCTGCTATAAAGGTGGCAGTGGTATGATAGGATTGTGGGCCCTGTACCCAAATATCCTGATATGTAACAAAGTCTCTGTGACAGTCTGATATATGTAATTCAGCCTTATCTCAGCTCCACTATTTGTATATATAGCCCCAAAAATGAAACTCACGAGCACAGGATTGCGGCTGGAAAGGAAATAAGCCCTGTGTGAAAGGCTTTCACCTCCTGTCATATAGTTGAGTGCATGTCTCTATTCCAGCCTCGGCAAGATGGTGCCCGCAGCGTCTAGCTCCATACAGCTCTCACCTTCCTGAGGGTTCTCCCAGTCTTCCCCTTGGCGGCTCAGTGAGATCAAGTGTGATTCCAAGGTGTTATATGCATCACACTGTAGAAGTTAAAAGCACTGCTGACTGGAATGATTTTTTATATAGCCATATAATAGCACCAACATCTCCGGAGCATTTCAGTGTGCGTTCATGCTCATGCACGGCTTAGCTCCGCCCCCCATTATTGTTTAAAGTTTATATTGAATCTTGTCATCAGGTTCGGAATATAATGCCAGGAAGATATTTATTGTCAGATGTATGCATAAGCAATCATAAATAACTCTTGCTTAATATATATGGTCAGCAAATAAAGATTGAAAGAAAATAAGTTTTTACAAATGTTCGACTGTTTTTACATACTTCAAAAAATTTTATATTTGCAGGTGTTTTTACCTGTACCACTTTAGCCAGGATAGGATGAAATTTGATAAACTTAAATATTATTCTAATTTCCTTAATCATGTGTGTAAACAGGCAGGGCTAAAATATATGTATGCCACACAGTATCATGATAAATGATATTCCCTGCAGCCGTTTAGATAGAAATTATGTGCCGTAAACATTCATTGTGTGATGTCTCCTTTGGCCCTTTTGTATTTGCTGATCATGCTTTAGTGGGTATTGCTCTTAATCTTAAAGGGTCTATAATTCATGACCATAGCTTTTGAAAATTAAATTCTAAATTAATGGAAAAAGAAATGATATGGGCACATTTACTTTCTTTGATTGCAAATCATGAAACAACTGTATGTTTATATAATGACTGGGTAGACTGGTGAGACTTACTTAAAGGGACAGTAAATTTAAAAAATGTTACATAATTCTGCACATAGTTCAGACTTATGTAACATTATCTTAGAGAAAGCTTTAAAAAATAAAAGATATTAGAGATTTTAGCCCCCAAAGTTACACTTACCTATCTATCAGCCAATTGGAATTAAGGAACAACCAATAGAATGCAAGCTCAATCCTATTGGCTGATTGGATCAGCCAATAGGATTGAACTTAAATCCTAGGATTTTTTCTACCTTAATTCTGATTGGCTGATAGAATTCTATCAGCCAATCGGAATCTAAGGGACGCCATCTTGGATGACGTCACTTAAAGGTACCTTCATTCTGTCTTAGTCGTCTGAAGAAGAGGATGCTCTGCGTCGGATGTCTTGAAGATGTAGCCGCTCCGCGTCGGATGGATGAAGATAGAAGATGCTGTCTGGATTAAGACTTCTGCCATCTGGAGGACCACTTCTGCCCGGCTTGGATGAAGACTTCTGCCCGTCTGGAGGACCTTTTCTGCCCAGCTTGGATGAAGACTTCTGCCCGTCTGGAGGACCACTTCGCCCTGCTTGGATGAAGACGTCTACCGGTAAGTCGATCTTCAGGGGGTTAGTGTTAGGTTTTTTTAAGGGTGTATTGGGTGGGTTTTATTTTTTAGATTAGGGTTTGGGCGGCAAAAGAGCTAACTGCCCTTTTAAGGGCAATGCCCATCCAAATGCCCTTTTCAGGACAATGAAGAGCTTAGGTTTTTTTATATAGTATTTTATTTCGTGGGTTGGTTGTGTTGGTGGTGGGTTTTACTGTTAGAGGGGTTGTTTGTATTTTTTTTACAGGTAAAAGAGCTGATTACTTTGGGGCAATGCCCCGCAAAAGGCCCTTTTAAGGGCTATTGGTAGTTTAGTTTAGGTTAGGGTTTTTTTTTATTTTGGGGGGCTTTTTTATTTTAATAGGGCTAGTAGATTAGGTGTAATTAGTTTAAATTTCTGTAATTTGTTTATTATTTTCTGTAAATTAGTGTTTTTTTTGTACTTTAGCTAATTTAATTTAAATTATTTAATTGTATTTAATTTAGTTAATTTATTTAATTATAGTGTAGTGTTAGGTGTTAGTGTAACTTAGGTTAGGTTTTATTTTACAGGTACTTTTGTATTTATTTTAGCTAGGTAGTTATTAAATAGTTAATAATTTTTTAATAACTATTCTACCTAGTTAAAATAAATACAAACTTGCCTGTAAAATAAAAATAAATCCTAAAATAGCTACAATGTAACTATTAGTTATATTGTAGCTATCTTAGGGTTTATTTTACAGGTAGGTATTTAGTTTTAAATAGGAATAATTTAGTTAATGATAGGAATATTTATTTAGATTTATTTAAATTATATTTAAGTTAGTGGGTGTTAGGTTTAGGGGTTAATAACTTTAATATAGTGGCGGCGACGTTGGGGGCGGCAGATTAGGGGTTAATAAATGTAAGTAGGTGGCAGCAATGTTAGGGACGGCAGATTAGGGTTTAATAATATTTAACTAATGTTTGCGAGGCAGGAGTGTGGCGGTTTAGGGGTTAATATGTTTATTATAGTTGCGGCGACTTTGGGGGCGGCAGATTAGGGGTTAATAAGTGTAGGTAGGTGGCGTTGACATTGGGGGCGACAGATTAGGGGTTAATAAATATAATGTAGGTGGTGCCGATGTTGGGGGCAGCAGATTAGGGGTTCATAAGTATAATGTAGGTGGCGGCGGTGTCCGAAGCGGCAGATTAGGGGTTAATAAGTATAATATAGGTGTCAGCAATGTCGGGGGTGGCAGATTAGGGGTTAATAAATGTAAGATTAGGGATGTTTAGACTCGGGGTTCATGTTAGGGTGCTAGGTGTAAACATAACTTTTATTTCCCCATAGGAATCAATGGGGCTGCGTTAAGGAGTTTACGCTGCTTTTTTGCAGGCGTTAGACTTTTTTCAGCCGGCTCTCCCCGTTGATTACTATGGGGAAATCGTGCACGAGCACCTTACACCAGCTCACCGCTGACTTAAGCAGCGCTGGTATTGGTATTCTTCTCTTTTAACGATGGGTTTCTGAAAACTTGTAAAACCAGCGCTGCAGGTAAGTGAGTGGTGAGACAAAAGTGCTTGTTAGCACCGCATAGCCTCTAATGCAAAACTTGCAATCTAGGTGATTATTTTTTAAGTTTACTGTCCCTTTAAGTCCTCAATTTGTTCCTTTTTTTAAACGAATGCCAAGAAAATTTGTAGTGCCAAACATATATGCATTATTTGTTATGCAGAAATAAATTACAGAAACATTTTTCAGATGTGTAAGAAAATAAGATTTTTTTCCAGTAATTATTTACTAAACTGAACTGAGTTAACTAGGATGTTCTAGTTTAAGTTCTTTAAAGTATGAGCAGAATTGCTGTTCTGTAGGTAATTTCAATCCTGACCTATTGAGTGCTGTAAAGAAAGGAGAGTACATTTCTGAGTTACTTGATAAAGGGGAGGTATTTACGGATACAACTAGAATACTTAAAAGGAAAGTCAAGTCAAAATTAAACTTTAATAATTCAGATAGAGCACAACATTTTAAACAACTTTCCAATTTTCTTTCATTATCTAAATGTGCACAATAATTTTATATGCACACTTTCTGAGGCACCAGTTCCTACTGAGCATGTGCAAGATTAACAGGATATACATATATGCACTTTGTTATTAGCTGATGGCTGTCACGTGATGCATTAGGAAGGGAAATGTAACTGAAATTTGTCAGAAAACAAATTTACTACTCATATGAAACTCAAACTAAATGCTTTTGCATTGTCTCTTTGTTATGTTTTCGTTGATTATGCTATTCTACTGTGTTTAGTGGTCCTTTAAGCTGATATCTGAATATTATGGGGGGGGGGGTGCTTTTTGATCAAATTGACCAAGATCAGTCTTGCATTGCTACATTTATTGAGGCAGATGAACAGGATTTGTTTACTGCCACCATTGGTCAGTCTGGAATACTCTTGAATATTGCTTCTTTAAATAACAATAAATCCCCAAGTTCTGATGGTTTAACTGCAGAGTTTCATAAAAAAGCAGTGTGTTAAGTGCATTTAAAGTTTATCATGAAGCTCTAGAGGGGAGAAGCCTTTGTTCTTCCCAGTATAAATTGCTTTTGACTTTGCTTTATAAGAAAGGAGAATGTACTGGTATTAGAAAGTGGTGTCCCATAACTCTCCTTAATGTTGATTATATAATGTGTCCATATTTATCAAATGGTGGGTGGACATGATTCGCTGTAGTGAATCATGTCTGTCCAACATCGCTAAATGCTGACAGCATACACTGTTGGCATTTATAATTGCACAAGCATTTCTTGTGAAATGCTTGTGCAATGCCGCCCCATGCACATTTGCGGCAAATTGACCTCTAGCAGGGGATGTCAATCATCCCGATCGTATGGGATTGGGATGATTGCAGTTCCCCACCTAAAAGGTGGTTGACAAGTTAAGGAGCAGTGGTCTTATGACCACTGCTTCCTAACTTAGGTTTTTCGATGAGCCGGAAACATCCGGCATAGAAAGGAGCCTCCGCTGCTTGATAAATTTACCCCGAGAAAGGATAATGAAGAAGATAATTAGTCCCCAACAATATTGTGATATTTCAGGTAAGAATATTGCAAATGCTTTTGCTGGTATCAGAGAGATTTTTCAGACTGCAGAAAAATATACGCCTAGTTTTAGAGTTTGGCGTTAGCCGACAAAAGCAGCGTTAAGGGGTCCTAACGCTGCTTTTGGCTGCCCGCTGGTATTTAGAGTCAGGCAGGAAAGGGTCTAACACTCACTTTCAAGCCGTGACTTTTCCATACCGCAGAACCCCTTACGCCAAATGCGTATCCTATCTTTTCAATGGGATCTTCCTAACGCTGGTATTTAGAGTCTTGGCTGAAGTGAGCGGTAGACCCTCTACCGATAAGACTCCTAAAGCCCATGGAAAGGCTGTAGTTAAGAGCTTTATGGATTAATGGCAGTATATAAAGCTCTTAACTACAGTGCTCTAAAGTACACTAACACCCATAAACTACCTATGTACGCCTAATCTGCCGACCGGACCTCGCCGCTACTATAATAAATGTATTAACCCCTAAAGCTAAGTCTAACCGTAACCCTAACACCCCCCTAAGTTAAATATAATTTTAATCTAACAAAATAAATTAAATCTTATTAACTAAAGTATTCCTATTTAAAACAAAATACTTACCTGTAAAATAAACCCTAATATAGCTACAATATAACGAATAATTATATTGTAGCTATTTTAGGATTTATATTTATTTTACAGGCAACTTTGTATTTATTTTAACTAGGTACAATAGCTATTAAATAGTTATTAACTATTTAATAGCTACTTAGTTAAAATAATTACAAAATGACCTGTAAAATAAATCCTAACCTAAGTTACAATTAAACCTAACACTACACTATCAATAAATTAATTAAATAAATTACCTACAATTACATACAATTAAATAAACTAAACTAAATTACAAAAAAAAAACCCCACTAAATTACAAAAAATAAAAAAATATTACAAGAATATTACGCTAATTACACCTACTCTAAGCCCCCTAATAAAATAAAAAATAATAAAGGTCCCTACCCTATTCTAAATTAAAAAGTAATCAGCTCTTTTGCCATCCCTTAAAAGGGCTTTTTGCGGGGCATGCCCCAAAGTAATCAGCTCTTTTGCCTGTAAAAAAAAATACAACCCCCCCAACATTAAAACCCACCACCCACATACCCCTACTCTAACCCAAACCCCCCTTAAATAAACCTAACACTACCCCCCTGAAGATCTCCCTACTTTGAGTCATCTTCACCCAGCTGGGCCAAAGTCTTCATCCGATGGGGCAGAAGAGGACATCCAGACCGGCAGAAGTCTTCATCCTATCGGGGCAGATTAGGACATCCGGACTGGCAGACATCTTCATCCAAGCGGCATCTTCTATCTTCATCCATCCGGAGCGGAGCGGAGCCCTCTTCTTTCCAGCCGATGCGGATCCATCCTCTTCAACTGACGCCTACTCGCCGAATGAAGGTTCCTTTAAATGACGTCATCCAAGATGGCGTCCCTCGAATTCTGATTGGCTGATAGCATTCTATCAGCCAATCGGAATTAAGGTAAGAAAAATCTGATTGGCTGATTGAATCAGCCAATCAGATTCAAGTTCAATCCGATTGGCTGATCCAATCAGCCAATCAGATTGAGCTCGCATTCTATTGACTAGTACCTACCGAAAATCAAAAGGACTGCTGATCTAAGTGTAAAGGTTGTTACCTGCCTGACGTGACAAGAAGTGAGACACCTGGTGCTGCTGGTCGGCGTCCGAGGTGATCTCGCTAGGATTGGCTACAGGCTGAGTTCAACAAGCCAGAGGGCTTAAACGTTCATATATTTCTGACATTTTGTAAGTGTGCAATCTGTATGTTTTGTTGATCTGATTAATAAACGCTGCTGTGATTCGCGGATGCGCTGATTTCTTCTCTTCCTTCTTTGTACAGCTCATTGCCACGGGATATTTACAGCTGGAGTCCCGTGAATAATCAGGTGCTCCGGAAAGGATCTTTCAGCGTACTCTACTATATCAAGCAAACATCGAAGCCGGTATTGGACTCACCGGGAGTGTATAGCCACTAACAAGACTTTGTTCCAATTTGGTTAAGCTAAGTGCATATTACATACCGCACTATAAGGTTGTCTATCTTTGTACCCTTCCCACAAGTCCAGGACACTTTAACATATTTTTTTCATTTAGACGGACCATATAGGAATGTGGGTTGGATCTAACGAATTAACTATTGATGCAGTGATATATTTTTATGATATTTCTCATGATACTTTTATGAAAAACATTTTTTAATAGTCTATGTTTATTTTTAGTAATTTGTTTCCAAACAGTGGATATTTGTTTTTTTATAATAAGAGTTACTTCAGCGTGGGTCTATCTGACTAACTGTAGCGCTGTACATTATTGTTCTCTTTTGTAATTTGTTTTACTTGTTAAATATATTTCAATCACATTTGGGCTACAGTTTGCTGTTAAAAACATCATGTGAAAAAGTAATAATATTTTTTAGGTTGACTGTCCCTTTAACTTGCCAGTCAGATTCTTTATCCTCTGCCTGAGATTTTAAGACAATATGATCTGAAAAAAAATCACCACAAAAATTTTCACCAGTGTTAGAGGGATGAGATTTATCTCTGGTAAGTTTGCAGTAACAAATGGCACTTGCCAGGGGTGCCCCCTATCGCCGTTGTTATTTGCACTAGCAGTAGAACCCCTAGCTCAGGCAATTAGGAAAACAGGTGACATTAAAGGTATAGAAATCAGTAATTCCCAACATAAAATTGCTTTGTTTGCAGATGACATTACGCTTCTGTTAACATCTCCTAGGTCATCACTGCCAGTAGTAATGGATTTGTTAGAACTCTTTGGGGACAAGAGTTACTACAAATTGAATATATCTAAAACTGAGGTCCTACAATTAAACATATCAAAAACAGATCAGGAATATTTTCAGAGTAAATACAGTTTCAAATGGTCCAAGGATTATATCAAACACCTGGTGTATTTCTAGGCCCGGATATTTCTAGTGTTATTGGTAAAAAAATTACAGATAGACTCCCCGAGTTTCGTACTATGTTGGACTCTTGGAAGTATGTTGAAATTTCTTGCATGGGTCGAAATGCAACTGTCAAGATGTCTTTTCTCCCAAAGATCACTTATCTGTTTAGAAGCATCTCCGTCCAGGTTCCTAGAACCATACTCAATAAATTACAAGGTCTGATAACTAAATATATCTGGAAAGGTAAAAATAACCCCGTACCTCTAAACACATACTTCAGAAATCAATTGGTGATGAAGGTTTAGCGTTCCCGAATTTGATTAGCTATCATGATGCGGCATGTCTCTCTCATGTACTGGCGTGGGTAACACTGTAAACCCACCGAGGTGGCATGATGTAGATAGAGTATTAATACCCCGAACTACTCAGTTATCAGACTTGCTCTGGGTCCCAGCCCATTATAGGAGGAGTATAGGAATTGATCACCCTGTACTACTGGATAATCTAAGCTTCTGGGACAAAATTAAACACCATCATAACGTAGCCCCTCACCCTTCCTCAATTTGTTCTGTAAGGGTCATAATAAACTGCATGCAAGAAACCCATAGTTCATTTTGGGATGGTATGAGCTCCCTGCAGGTCAGAGACCTCTATGACAAAGACAGATGGCTGAGCTCACAAGAATTTATAGAAAAATTTGCAGCTCCCCCATATTATCAATTTGACGTTTTCAGATTTTTAGCCTAATTAGACTCTGGGGGTTCCAAAAAGAGGGTCCGAGAGAGTTATCTAGATGGGAGAGTCATCTGTTGGGAGGTCGGAAAACAGGAGAAACCTTGTCCTTTAACTACTATAATATTATTGATGACCAAATAGGACATATCTCTAATCCTCGGAAGGCTTGGGAGGTAGATATTGGCTTTTCAGTGGACACTGACTATTAGAATAGGGAACTAGTTTTCACCAGGAAGGCTTTACACAGTGTTGCCTTGAGGGAGATGCACTACAAGATAGCGGTGTGGTGGCACCTAGTACCTACATGATTACACAAGATTTTCCAGAACGTGTCCCCTCTATGTTTTAGAAACCGTCGCCAGTTGGGCTCTTGGGTCCACATATGGTGGGAGTGCCCTAGGCCTAGACCTTTCTGGAGGGAATGTTTTCAATTACTAAGAGATTTGAATTTTAACATACCTAGAACACCAGGGCTTAGCTTACTACATTTGTTTTTCCCAAAGATGATTCTTCCTAGAAAACTGTTCCTCACCTATTTTTTTACTTCAGCTTAACTGATCATAGGGAGAGTGGAAACAACCCTTGCTGCCCACAATGCAGGCTGTTATCACTCAGATGACATATGTCAAAAAAAAAAAAAAAGTATGTTTATAGAATTCCTTCCCTGCAAAATAAGTCAACAGAGTATATGAACCTAAGGATACAGTTATCATTAATGACTACTATGGGTCCAATATATGAACTAAATAGCCCTACATTATACACAGTTATTCTCTCTTTGTCTCAGATATTGACAGAAATAATATGTGACAAAGCCAGTAATTTATTATGAAAACCAAAGATATCACTCTAATAGATGGAATTCAACTTTAAGTATATTTCCGTTAATCAAGTTTGTCTTGCACTTTGGAGAGATTTAACTACGTTGTGCATATATTATTATTATTTAAAACTCAATAAAGTAAAGTTTGAGAACAACTAGCCTATAGAAGCTTCGGTTTATTCCTCCGGGCAGTAAGGTACAGTGAACTTGTAAGAGGTGAAACCATTATAGAAGTAGTTCTCATGATATGACAACAGTTCTAACATGTTATTTATCTCTCTGTTGTATTGTTTTGTGTTTTGAGATAATTTTATTGCATGTCTGATTCTTACCTTAATAAAGAAATATTTGAAATAAAAAAATAAAAAATAATCACATTTCCCCTCCTTTGTCCTAAATTACAATTGACATTAATGTGCTATTAAAAAGGAGTGGAACATCCAACTGATCCAATGTCTTGCAACATTCATATTGCTCTGGTATGTAACCCTTAACCTGAAATGTCTCTTTATGGTTCCGATTATGCTGAGCCTCTAGGCACTTAATATATAAAAGACCAGTGTTATATCACAAATTGTAAACTTTGGTGTTGATACATTCACTTCTTGGATGACCAAATTCCTTAAAGTTACTGCATCTGATTTTATTACCGGCTGAAGAAAAATGCCCTTTGGAACTACACGTGGCAGTCTACTCCAGAATTAGTATTGTTTAAAAAGATAGATAATTCATTTATTACCATTTACCAGTTTTGCATAGCCAACACAGTTATATTAATACACTTTTTTTACCAGTGTGATTACCTTGTATCTAAGCCTCTGCAGAATGCCCCTTATCTCAGTTCTTTTGACAGACTTGCATTTTAGGCAATCAGTGTTGACTCTTAAATTACTCCAAGGGCATGATCACAATGTTATCTATATGGCACACATGAACTAGCACTGTCTACCTATGAAAAACTGTCAAAATGCACTGAGATAAGGGGCAGTTTTTAACAGTTTGAGCCTACCTATACAAAATGAACAAAGGAAATTTGATGATAAAAGTAAATTTGAAAGTTGTTTAAAATTGAATGCCCTAGCTGAATCATGAAAGTTTAATTTTGACTAGACTGTGCCATTAAAACAACATTTTGGCTGCCCACAATAAAAGCATCTCCTCTAACATTGCCAATTTAAAGTAAGTTTGGAAGATGGCTTTTTATTTTAACCCGTTATAAAAAGCTTGATTTTAAACAAATAACCTCCATTCCAATAATCGCCATTGTAGATTTTCTTAGGCCTACTAAGGTCTTCTTATTGGCATTTCAGGCAGAAAATGATGTCCTCAAATGGAATGGATTCATAATCAAATACAATTCTCACAGACATAGACTTGGTCCTGGTATTTGGACCTACCTCAGTTCTACCACTCAGGAATGTCTTTTACAATTTTATATTGCTGCCATAAAGTCTCCAGATGAGATGGAGTCTTAAAGCTGATATCATAATGTTCAGAATATGGAGCGTGTAGCAGAAAATAAACAGCATCTGGATAAAATCTCAGTGGTTTCTTAATAAGCACTGGGCCCACATACTCCAGGCCTCTGTCCTCTTCATGATTGCCACAAAAGGTTAACTGACAACATTTCTCCTCTTTAAAGGTTTCTTCATAGGAAAATTAGAAAAAGACTTTGGGCCTCTTCAAGCTTCATATTTGGAAGTTGTAGGTTGGTCAGTAAAGGAATAAGTAACATTTGCATTGTTTTAATCTTGGTGCAGATACTTTAGAACAGAAGGTACATATGATACACACAAGCAAAAGACTTACTGGGGTCTGCTGTAGCTCCATGCAGTCTTGTAATTACAGACTTCTTGGGACCAGCCTCAGCTCCTGGCAATGCTATAGTTATAAACTGTTTAATTCCAACAGCTGATCCATGCAGTAGTGTGAGAGTCACTGCTGCTGGCTGTTGCAAATCTGTACCTTCTGGCTTATGCTGCATTACTGTGCAGGAGTCTCTTGCACTGGGTAATTAGTATTGCTTGCAGGCTGCATTACATACTGAGAATTGCTCAAGGCATTTTCTTCCCATTACACAAATCCATTGCCTTTTCATAATCTAGAGCTGTGGCCTGTGCACAAGCAACATCTATGTCTCTATTACTTTGCTTTACAGCATATTTCTCTCCCCTAAGTATGGGATCAGCACTCTCAAGCTCCATGTTTACACAAACACCGTCTTGTTGTAGCACATTCACATGGCTGCAAAATGTGTTGCTTTGCTCAGATACACTAGCACAGGATTCATTTCCTTTCCTAGCCTCACTTAAAGTCTTCCTTCTCTTTTCAAGCTTCAGATTTCTTTTCTATTTACTGTCTGTAGCAGAGATATCACTTTTAACCAAATTTAAAACCTGTAACTCAGCTTTATTTGCTGCTTGTTTATTTTATATATCTCCAGTGACATTGAGCAACTTAGAAGCTGACATATCATGCTGCTTTTTTGGGGGGTTTTGGCTCCATCTTTTTCAATCCTTGAAAATATTTATTTTCAGAGGCCAAACTAAAACCATAGTCATTCTGTGCTTCTCCTCCCTATCTTCCTGCAACACCTCCTGGGTCAGCAGCCATACTGGGAGGTCGATGATATAAACTTTGCCAGCTCAAACCTACTTTTTCTTGCTGACTCACGGGGCTGCCCAGGTAGAATGATTGTAAAAAAGGGGCAGTCCCTAAGAGTGACTAGTTGGCTCCTATTAAAAGTAATGAAGCTCGCTGGATAGGGAAACTTCCCTTCTTAGTGCAAAGTTAGCAGGGAGCAGGGGGAACACTTTAAAATTAAAATCCTGTAGCAAATCTAACTCACATTATGCTGCTTTCTGCATAAAGCATCTTACATTCGCCTATATTTTAGTATGCATTTGTTTTTCTATTGGGGTTATAAGTGTTCATATTGTTTTGAGAAAAGCTTTCCAGCTTTTAGTTGGCGAGAAAAAACTGTTATATCTGCAGTGCGAAATCTTTATAGAATTACACTGGGATTAGACATTTTCATATACGCCCATGTAACGCCCATGTAACGCCCATGTTCAGCCCAGTTTAAGAAAAAACAATAATTATATTTTGCATTTTGTATTTATAAGTACGGATTTCTGTGTGATTTTTACACATCCAGTGCACTAAAATTATGATTTACGCTGTGCATATTTCATTTGATGTAAATTACATACAAATTTTACTTTTTTGTTAAAATATGATTTTTGGTGAAGAATTTTGTTACAATTGTGGGTGCACCTTAACAATACAATTTTTCCCTGCTAATTTTTGTGTGAACAGTTCAAATATTTGTTTTGTATGGTGTTTAAAAGTTGAATTTTATTCGAAATTTTTCATATGAAAATGCAGTATACTCCCCTTAGTAAGAGGTAAAAAGTGTCTTTAGATCATTCCACCAGGGAAATAGAAAGACTGGCAAGCATCCTATATAATAAAAGGCCAAGTGTGTTTGTCCGAAGCTGTCATGCACAGTAGAGAATGCGCACAAGGACAAACACACCTGGCCTTAATCTAACTGACCTCACCTGGCATCTGGCATGGAGTGGGCGTGACCGGACGGTGTGACGTGGATGGGGTCGTGCGTTATGCGGCCATGACGCGAGCGGGGCCGGATGCCGTAGCTGACTGGCCGTGAAAGACAGAGAGCTCTAAAGAGAGGGGGGGAGAGGGAGCAAAAGAGAGGGGGAGAGAGAAAGCAAAAGAGAGGGGAGAGTAAGAGCGGAAGAGGGGGAGAGAGAGAGCAAAAGAGGGGGAGAGAGTGCAAAAGAGGGGGAGAGAGCACCAAAGAGAGGTAGAGAGAGAGCACAAAAGAGGCGGAGAGAAAGCTCAAAAGAGAGGGGGGAGAGATAGAGTGCCAAAGAGGGGGAGAGAGAGAGCTCAAAAGAGAGGGGAAGAGAGAGCGCAAAAGAGGGAGAGAGAGAGCGCAAAAGAGAGGGGGGAGAGGGAGCGCAAAAGAGAGGGGCGAAAGAGCTCAAAAGAGATGGTGGAGAGAGAGCACAAGAGAGGGGGAGAGAGTGCAAGAGAGGGGGAGAGAGCGCAAGAGAGGGGGAGAGAGCGCAAAAGAGGGGGGAGAGCACAAAAGAGGGGGAAGAGAGAGAGCAAAAGAGGGGGGAGAGAGAGAGCAATAGAGGGGGGAGAGAGAGAGCAAAAGAGGGGGGAGAGAGAGAGCAAAAGAGAGGGGGAGAGCGCAAAAGAGGGGGAGAGAGCGCAAAAGAGTGGGGAGAGAGAGCGCAAAAGAGGAGAGAGAGAGAAAAAGAGAGGAGAGAGAGAGAGCAAAAGAGGGGGATAGAGAGCAAAAGAGGGGAGAGAGCACTACAGAGGGGGGGAGAAAGTGCAAAAGAGGGGAGAGAGCGCAAAAGAGGGGGGAGCGCAAAAGAGGGGGGAGAGCGCAAAAGAGGGGTAGAGAGAGAGCAAAAGAGGGGGAGAGAGAGAGAGCAAAAGAGGGTTAAGAGATAGAGCAAAAGAGGCTGAAGAGAAAGCAAGAGAGGGTGGAGCGATTGCAAAAGAGAGGGGGAGAGAGCACAAAAGAGGGGGGAGAGAGCGCAAAAGAGGGGAGAGAGAGACAGAGCAAAAGAGGGGGAGAGAGAGAGAGCAAAAGAGGGGAGAGAGAGCAAAATAAGGGGGAGAGAGAGCAAAAGAGGGGGGAGAGAGCAAAAGAGGGGGGGAGTGAGCAAAAGAGGGGGGAAAGATAGCAAAAGAGGGGGGAGAGAAAGCAAAAGATAGGGAGAGACAGCAAAAGAGGGGGAGAGAGAGCAAAAGAGGGGGAGAGAGAGCAAAATAGGGGAGATAGAGCAAAATAGGGGAGAGAGAGCAAAATAGGGGAGAGAGAGCAAAAGAGGGAAAGAGAGAGAGGCTATTTATTTATAAAGCACCAACTGATAAAGCCTTTATAAAACCCTAGCCTAAACTAAACTACCAATAGCCCTTAAAAGGGCCTTTTGCGGGGCATTGCCCCAAAGAAATCAGCTTTTTTACCTGTACAAAAAATAGAAACAACCCCCCAACAGTAAAACCAACCACCCACACAACCAACCCCTCAAATAAAACCCTAACTAAAAAAAAACCTAAGCTTTCCATTGTAATGTCCCCTTTAATTCAGCTCCTCCTTCTTTTGCTTTATAAGTGCACTTCCTGCTATCTTCTTTGCTTGATTATTTTGTTTGGCATTATTTGGGAAACTCCCTTCTACTTGTTGCCTGAATTTGATCTTCAAGCTAAACTAAACCACCCTGCTCCTTGTCTGCCTGCAGCGCATTCCAGACTCAGAGTTCCTGTTACCTTCGTCTGTCATTCCAACAGCTGCTATCCGCACTCAGCTGAAGTCCGTTTCCCTTTCTCGGTGGATTGATCAAAGTGCCTGCTGGATCTACACGCTGTCCCACGCTCTCTCATCTCAGTAGCCACCGAGGACGCTGCTACTGTATTTCTGCCTCCGGACCTTTCATCACATCTCAACAGCACCCTAAGTCTGTGAACTCTCCCCACTCTCAGGACTACCTACTCCTGTCTCCTCAAGACTCGCAAGTATAAACGTACCTTTTAAAATAAGGAACTGTATATCGTTTCATACCGCTTCATGCTGCACTGTGCCTCAGCCATTCTATACAAAGCTTAAACCATATGCACACAGCTTTTACTTACCTGCTTGTTATTTAGCTACTTGTCTAATACTAGCTTTGCTTACGATCTCATCTTATGATTTGCTGCTATCAAATCCATAAGATCATCCAGCTGAACCTTTTATATATTTATAAGCAGCCTCTCTTTCTGCTAACTGCTGTCAAACATTCACATAGTTACATTTAATCCATTAACAGCTCCTGAGTAACATCCATTACTATTAACTTGCTGAAACACCACTGTATCAGAAGGTCAAACCATACCTCTGGTGATTTAGGTATTACAGCTACAAATCATATTATATATATCATAAAGCCCATTGCCCTGAAAAGGGCATTTGTATGGGCATTGCCCTTAAAATAGCATTTAGCTCTATTGCAGCCCAAAACCCTAACCTAAAAATTAAACCCATCCAATAAACCTTTAAAAAACACTAACCCCTGAAGATCCACTTACAGTTTTGAAGATCCGACATCCATCCTCTAAGAAGCCGGGAGAAGTCCTCATCGAAGTGGCAAGAAGTCCTCAACGAAGCCGGGAGAAGTCTTTATTAAAGCCGGGAGAAGTGGTCCTCCAGACGGGCAGAAGTCTTCATCCTGACGGCATCTTCTATCTTCATCCATCCAGCGTGGAGCCTTTAAGTGATGTCATCCAAGATGGCTTCCCTTAGATTCCGATTGGCTGATAGAATTCTATCAGCCAATCTGAATTAAGGTTGAAAAAATTATATTGGCTGATGCAATCAGCCAAAAGGATTGAGCTCGCATTCTATTGGCTAATTGAAACAGCCAATAGAATGCAAGCTCAATTCTATTGACTGATTTCAACCTTAATTCCGATTGGCTGATAGAATTCTATCAGCCAATCGGAATCTAAGGGACGCCATCTTGGATGACATCACTTAAAGGCTCTGCGCCGGATGGATGAAGATAGAAGATGCCATCAGGATGAAGACTTCACTTAAAGGAACCTTCATTTGTCGGGTAGTCGTCGGAAGAAGAGGATGCTCCGCGTATATGCTCCGTATATACTAGATAATGTTTTGTGTGTTTCAGAAATATTACTATAGTCTTTTTATTCTGTATTTTATATGCTCCATATGCCCTTTACTCTAATAATCTTGCTATTGTTTTTTATTGTGCCACTTGTATTACATTTGTTTAAAAAAGTGTTTGCTTAATTATTAGTATGTTAACAGTTACCTTTGTGTTTGATGCCAATGCAAATATAAGATTTATATTCATCTTGAACTCTCAGCTCAAGATTTTGCAAGCTACTTCAACAACAAAATAGACTCCATCAGAAATGAAATCAGCTCTCAACACACTACTGGTCTCCCACCCCCTCAAAAGATCACAATCATCCAAAACCCACATAGCCATCAATTTAGCTCTTTTGCCCCTGTTACAGAGGAAGAAATTTCTGCCCTTATACTATCCTCTCTCCTCACTACCTGTCCCCTCGACCCCCTCCACTCAAAACTACTCCCATCCCTCTCTTCTACCCTTACCCCTATACTCACACACATGTTCAAACTCTCCCTCCTCACTGGTATAGTTCCAACATCTCTTAAACATGCATTAGTCACACCTATCCTCAAAAAAACTTTTCTCGATCCAACCTCCCTATCCAACTACCGCCCTATTTCCCTACTCCCTCTTGCCTCAAAGCTTCTTGAAAAACTAGTATATGCACGTCTATCCCATTTCCTTACATTAAACTCCCTCCTTTATCCACTGCAATATGGATTTCACCCCCTTCACTAAACAGAGACAGCAATTGTTAAGGTTACCAACGACCTACTTACAGCAAAATCCAAAGACCACTTCTCTCTACTTATCCTCCTTGTTACTGTCGACCACCCTCTTTTGCTCCATACACTCCAATTCTTTGGCATCTGTGACACGGCTCTCTCTTGGTTCTCTTCCTATCTGTCTAACCATACCTTTAGTGTAGCCTTCTCTGGGGCATCCACTGCCCCGTTACCTCTTTCTGTTTGGGTACTGCAAGGTTCTGTTCTTGGTCCCCTTCTCTTCTCAATCCACACTTCCTTACTAGGATACTTAATAAAGTCCCATGGGTTTCACTATCATCTGTATGTCGAAGATACCCAAATATACCTTTCTTCACCAGAACTATCTCCTTCCTTGCTAACCCGTGCCACTAACTGTCTCTCTCATATCTCACCTTGGATGTCCTCTCACTACCTCAAGCTAAATCTCTCCAAAATAGAGCTCCTTATTTTCCCCCCTTTTTCCAAAATTTCCACCCTCAATCTCTCTATAACTGTTGATAACTCCATCATTACCCCAACCTCACATGTCCGATGTCTTGGGGTCACACTTGACTCAGATCTTTATTTCACTCCTCACATTAAATCCTTGGCTAAAGCCTGATGCTTCCACCTTAAAAACATTGCTAAAATCAGACATTTTCTTACACAAGACACAACTAAGATTTTAATCCACTCTCTCATCCTTTCCTGCCTCGAATACTGCAAATCCATCCTCTCTGGTCTTCCTAGCTGTTGCCTAGCTCCTTTACAATCAATAATGAATGCCTCTGCCAGGCTCATCTTCCTTACACGTCGCTCTTCATCTGCCGCACCTCTCTGCCAATCCCTTCACTGGCTTCCTCTTGCCTCCAGGATTAAACACAAAATTCTCACTCTGACTTATAAAGCCCTCAATTGCATTGCTCCCCCTTACATCTCAGACCTTGTCTCCAGATACTCTCCCTCCCGACCCCTTTGCTCCGCTCATGATCTCATACTCTCCTCCTCTCTTGTTACCTCCTCACATTCCCGTTTACAAGATTTCTCCAGACTGGCTCCAATTTTATGGAACTCTCTGCCTCGCTCCACAAGATTCTCCCCTAATTTTAAAAGCTTCATGTGCTCCCTGAAGACTCTACTATTCAGGGATGCATACAGCCTACACTAATTTTCCTATCTACGCTGCTATCCCCTTAAACCCCATAGCATGTAAGCCTATGAGCCCAGCTGTTTGTAGTCCACCTTCATAGGAGCCAACTACAGTGCAACTCTCGGCAGGACCCTCTACCATTTGATCCCTTTAATTGTTATTATATACCACCTATGTTCATAGCGCTGCGGAACCTGTTAGCGCTCTACAAATACCTGATAATAATACTGCAGATCACAAACAACCATTTCCTTTGTGAGTTGGCAGAACATTTTATATAATTAGTACATTGAAAATTATCCTATACTTAACATGTACCAGTCCTTTTATACTGATCCCAATCCAAAATATTGATATTTAAAGGGACATTAAACTGCTAGGTACAAACAGCATGGTTACTACCAACTTTGTTATTCTTTTTCCTTCTATGCTTTCTCATCAAATCAGTTCTCTTATTTTAATGCTCTACAAGTGCTGGTTAGTAAAGTTTTGAATAGAGCTGCAGGTAGAGGAGGAAAAAAAAAGTTTGGCTATAGTTGTACCAAGCAGTTTAATGTCCATGTATCTGCAATTTACAAGGTAATTTCCACTTATAAAATTCCACAGAAAGCACTCTTCAAATTATAACCTCAAAAACGTTTTGAATGTAACAATGATGTTATGATGTTGCTCTCACCATATTGGATGACATTAGGAAGCAACATCATAAAATAGATATAAACCCTTAGGCCGGTATTTATTATCTGCTGGATGGACAATGTTTGCTCATGTGAACCTGTCCACCCGGGGTCGCAAAATGCAGACAGCGTATTGCAGCAATATGCTGCCCATATTTAATATTGCACAAGTGTTTGCTTGTTCAAGGCCGCCCACCTGCTCATGCTATCCCAATGGCACTTGAGTAGGGGTTGTCAATAATTCTGGGGTGAATTAATCCATCTTATGACCACTGCTTCTTAACTTTCTGCTGCAGGCTAGCTCAGAGCTGCATACACAGATTTATAAATGAGGGTCTATAAGCCAAAGCCATAAACCAACAAACACACATGCCCTCTAAGATAAGTATGCTCCTGTTCCAATCCCTCAGAAAGACATGACAATATATCTCTAGGATTTTGGACCACAACAGGTTAGTTGTATACATTTCACCTATTAGCATGCCTACACACTGTTAAAAAGGACCAATCAACATACAGGCCTTTCAATCTGTGATGTAATTGTTAAACCCCTAAAATGTCCATTTTGTTTGCCAATAATATTGCACATATGATTTTTGATTACAAAATCAGGAGGTTTAAGGATGCAGATTATCATTTTGTATTGTTTTTAGCAGGTAACAATTAACAACTTTCAGGAGTATTAATTACAAAAGCTTTTTTTATTGTTATCATTAGAAAAACACACTGACAATACTGGACTAATAATAATATAAGTTACTGAAAAAATTTAATATTTTAATCAGTATGGTCTCTCCGACTAATTGATATAAAAATTAAGAAAGATATTGGGCTCAAAAACATAATTTATGTAAGAACTTACCTGATACATTCATTTCTTTCATATTAGCAAGAGTCCATGAGCTAGTGACATATGGGATATACATTCCTACCAGGAGGGGCAAAGTTTCCCAAACCTTAAAATGCCTATAAATACACCCCTCACCACACCCACAATTCAGTTTAACGAATAGCCAAGAAGTGGGGTGATTAGAAAAAAGTGCGAAAGCATATAAAATAAGGAATTGGAATAATTGTGCTTTATACAAAAAAATCATAACCACCACAAAAAAGGGCGGGCCTCATGGACTCTTGCTAATATGAAAGAAATGAATTTATCAGGTAAGATCTTACATAAATTATGTTTTCTTTCATGTAATTAGCAAGAGTCCACGAGCTAGTGACATATGGGATAATGACTACCCAAGATGTGGATCTTTCCACACAAGAGTCACTAGAGAGGGAGGGATAAAATAAAGACAGCCAATTCCTGCTGAAAATAATCCACACCCAAAATAAAGTTTAATGAAAAACATAAGCAGAAGATTCAAACTGTAACCACTGCCTGAAGTACTTTTCTACCAAAAACTGCTTCAGAAGAAGAAAACACATCAAAATTGTAGAATTTAGAAAAAGTATGCAAAGAGGACCAAGTTGCTGCTTTGCAAATCTGATCAACCGAAGCTTCATTCCTAAACGCCCAGGAAGTAGAAACTGACCTAGTAGAATGAACTGTAATCCTTCGAGGCGGAATTTTACCCGACTCGACATAGGCATGATGAAATAAAGATTTCAACCAAGATGCCAAAGAAATGGCAGAAGCTTTCTGGCCTTTTCTAGAACCGGAAAAGATGACAAATAGACTAGAAGTCTTTCGGAAAGACTTAGTAGCTTAAACATAATAATACAAAGCTCTAACAGCATCCAAAGAATGCAATGATTTCTCCTTAGAATTCATAGGATTAGGACATAATGAAGGAACCACAATTTCTCTACTAATGTTGTTAGAATTCACAACCTTAGGTAAAAAATTCAAAAGAAGTTCGCAGCACCGCCTTATCCTGATGAAAAATCAGAAAAGGAGACTCACAAGAAAGAGCAGATAATTCAGAGACTCTTCCGGCAGAAGAGATGGCCAAAAGAAACAAAACTTTCCAAGAAAGTAATACAACGACCAAAGAATGCATGGGTTCAAAAGGAGGAGCTTGAAAAGCCCCCAGAACCAAATTCAAACTCCAAGGAGGAGAAATTGACTTAATGACAGGTTTTATACGAACCAAAGCTTGTACAAAACAATGAATATCAGGAGGATTAGCAATCCTTCTGTGAAAAAAGAACAGAAAGAGCAGATTTGTCCTTTTAAGGAACTTGCGGACAAACCTTTATCTAAACCATCCTGAAGAAACTGTAAAATTCTCGGTATTCAAAAAGAATGCAAAGAAAAAATGATGAGAAAGACACTAAGAAATATAAGTCTTCCAGACTCTATAATATATCTCTCTAGATACAGATTTACGAGCCTGTCACATAGTATTAATCACAGAGTCAGAGAATCCTTCTTTGACCAAGAATCAAGCGTTCAAACTCCATACCTTAAAATTTAAGGATTTGAGATCCTGATGGAAAAAAGGACCTTGCGACAGAAGTCTGGTCTTAACGGAAGAGTCCACAGCTGGCAAGAGGCCATCCGGACAAGATCCGCATACCAAAACCTGTGAGGCCATGCTGGAGCTACCAGCAGGACAAACGAGCATTCCTTTAGAATCTTGGAGAATACTCTTGGAAGAAGAACTAGAGGCGGAAAGATATAGGCAGGATGATACTTCCAAGGAAGTGATAATGTATCCACTGCTTCCGCCCGAGGATCCCGGGATCTGGACAGATACCAGGGAAGTTTCTTGTTTAGATGAGAAGCCATCAGATCTATTTCTGGGAGTTCCCACATTTGAACAATCTGAAGAAATACCTCTGGGTGAAGAGACCATTCGCCCGGATGCAACGTTTGGCGACTGAGATAATCCGCTTCCCAATTGTCTATACCTGGGATATGAACTGCAGAGATTAGACAGGAGCTGGATTTCGCCCAAACCAAAATTCGAGATACTTCTTTCATAGCCAGAGGACTGTGAGTCCCTCCTTGATGATTGATGTATGCCACAGCTGTGACATTGTCTATCTGAAAACAAATGAACAACTCTCTCTTCAGAAGAGGCCAAGACTGAAGAGCTCTGAAAATTGCACGGAGTTCAAAAATATTGATCGGTAATCTCACCTCCTGAGATTCCCAAACCCCTTGTGCCATCAGAGACCCCCACACAGCTCCCCAACCTGTAAGACTTGCATCTGTTGAGATTATAGTCCAGGTCGGAAGAACAAAGAAGCCCCCTGAACTAAACGATGGTGAACTGTCCACCATGTCAGAGAGTGTCGTATAATCGGTTTAAAGATATTAATTGAGATATCTTTGTGTAATCCCTGCACCACTGGTTCAGCATACAGAGCTGAAGAGGTCGCATGTGAAAACGAGCAAAGGAGATCGCATCCGATGCGGCAGTCCTAAGACCTAAAATTTCCATGCATAAGGCTACCAAAGGGAATGATTGTGACTGAAGGTTTTGACAAGCTGATATCAATGTTAAACTTCTCTTATCTGACAAGGACAGAGTCATAGACACTGAATCTATCTGGAAACCTAAAAAGGTTACCCTTGTCTGAGGAAACAATGAACTGATTGGTAAATTGATCCTCCAACCATGATCTTGAAGAAACAACACAAGTCGATTCGTATGAGATTGTGCGAAAATGTGAAGACTGAGCAAGTACCAAGATATCGTCCAAATAAGGAAATACCAAAACCCTGTTCTCTGATTACAGACAGAAGGGCACCGAGAACCTTTGAAAAAATTCTTGGAGCTGACGCTAGGCCAAACGGTAGAGCCACAAAACTGGTAATGCTTGTCTAAAAAGAGAATCTCAGAAACTAAAAGTGATCTGGATGAATCGGAATATGCAGATATGCATCCTGTAAATCTATTGTAGACATATAATGCCCTTGCTAAACAAAAGGCAGGATAGTCCTACAGTTACCATCTTGAATGTTGGTATCCTTAAATAACGATTCAATATTGATAGATCCGGAACTGGTCTGAAGGAATTGACCTTCTTTGGTACAATGAAGAGATAGAATAAAACCCCAGCCCCTGTTCCAGAACTGGAACTGGCATAATTACTCCAGCCAACTCTAGATCTGAAACACATTTCAGAAATGCTGAGCCTTTGCTGTGTTTACTGGGACACGGGAAAGAAAAAAATCTCTTTGCAGGAGGCCTTAACTTGAAGCCAATTCTGTACCTTTCTGAAACAATGTTCTGAAACCAGAGATTGTGAACGGAATTGATCCAAATTTCCTTGAAGAAAACGTAAACTGCCCCATACCAGCTGAGCTGGAATGAGGGCCGCACCTTCATGGGTATTTAGGAGCTGGCTATAGGTTTCTATTAGGCTTGGATATATTCCAAACTGGAAATGGTTTCCAAACTGATACCGCTCCTGAGGATGAAGGATCAGGCTTTTGTTGAAATGATTATTAGACCTAAATTTACCTTAGATTTTTTATCCTTTGGTAAAAAAGTTCCCTTCCCTCCAGTAACAGTTGAGATAATAGAATCCAACTGAGAATCGAATAATTTATTACCCTGGAAAGAAAGGGAAAGCAAAGTTGACTTAGAAGACATATCAGCATTCCAAGTTTTAAGCCATAAAGCTTTTCTAGCTAAAATAGCTAGAGACATATACCTGACATCAACTCTAATGATATCAAAAGATGGTATCACAAATAAAATTATTAGCATGTTATAGAATAATAATAATGCTATAAAATTATGATCTGTTACTTGTTGCGCTAAAGCTTCTAACCAAAAAGTTGAAGCTGCAGCAACATCCGCTAAAAATATAGCAGGTCTAAGAAGATTACCTGAACATAAGTAAGCTTTTCTTAGAAAGGATTCAATTTTCCTATCTAAAGGATCCTTAAATGAAGTACTATCTGCCGTAGGAATAGTAGTACATTTAGCAGGAGTAGAGACAGCCCCATTAACCTTAGAGATTTTGTCCCAAAACTCTTAATCTGTCAGATGGCACAGGATATAATTGCTTAAACGTTTAGAAGGAGTAAATGAATTACCCAAATTATTCCATTCCCTGGAAATTACTTCAGAAATAGCATCAGGGAGAGAAAACACTTCTGGAATAACTACAGGAGATTTAAAAACCTTATTTAAACGTTTAGATTTAGTATCAAGAGGACCAGAATCCTCTATTTCTAATGCAATTAATACTTCTTTAAGTAAAGAACGAATAAATTCCATCTTGAACAAATACAAAGATTTATCAGCATCAACCTCTGAGACAGAAACCTCTGAACCAGAAGAACCATTATCAGTATCAGAATGATGATGTTCATTTAAAAATTCATCTGAAAAAAGAGAAGTTTTAAAAGACTTTTATGTATACTAGAAGGAGAAATAACAGACATAGCCTTCTTAATGGATTTAAAAAATAAAATTATTTAATAATAATTATGTTATCAGGAACACTCTGAAAATTAGATGTTTTAGGAACAGCAACAGGTAATGTAACAGTACTAAAGGAAATTTTATCTGCATTAATAAGTTTGTCATGACATGCAATACAAACAACAGCTGGAGAAACAGATACCAAAAGTTTATAGCAGATACACTTAGCTTGGTAGCTCCAGCACTGGGCAGCGATTTTCCTGAAGTATCTTCTGACTCAGTTGCAACGTGGAACATCTTGCAATATGTAAAAGAAAAAACAACATATAAAGCAAAATTGATCAAATTCCTTAAATGACAGTTTCAGGAATGGGAAAAAAATGCCAGTGAACAAGCTTCTAGCAACCAGAAGCAATAAATAATGAGACTTAAATAATGTGGAGATAAAAATGACGCCCATATTTTTTAGCGCCAAAAAAGACGCCCACATTATTTGGCGCCTAAATGCTTTTGGCGCCAAAAATGACGCCACATCCGGAACGCCGACACTTTTGACGCAAAAAAAGTCAAAAAATGACGCAACTTCCGGCGACACGTATGACACCGGAAACAGAAAAAAAAAATTTGCGCCAAAAAAGTCTGCGCCAAGAATGACGCAATAAAATGAAGCATTTTCAGCCCCCGCGAGCCTAACAGCCCACAGGGAAAAAGTCAAATTTTTTAAGGTAAGAAAAAATGATTGAAACAAATGCATTATCCCAAGTATGAAACTGACTGTCTGAAAATAAGGAATGTTGAACATCCTGAGTCAAGGCAAATAAATGTTTGAATACATATATTTAGAACTTTATAAAAAAGTGCCTAACCATAGCTTAGAGTGTCACAGAAAATAAGCTTACTTACTTACCCCAGGACACTCATCTACATGTTGTAGAAAGCCAAACCAGTACTGAAACGAAAATCAGCAGAGGTAATGGTATATATATATAAGAGTATATCGTCGATCTGAAAAGGGAGGTAAGAGATGAATCTCTACGACCGATAACAGAGAACCTATGAAATAGACCCCGTAGAAGGAGATCATTGCATTCAAATAGGCAATACTCTCCTCACATCCCTCTGACATTCACTGCACGCTGAGAGGAAAACCGGGCTCCAACCTGCTGCGGAGCGCATATCAACGTAGAATCTAGCACAAACTTACTTCACCACCTCCATAGGAGGCAAAGTTTGTAAAACTGAATTGTGGGTGTGGTGAGGGGTGTATTTATAGGCATTTTAAGGTTTGGGAAACTTTGCCCCTCCTGGTAGGAATGTATATCCCATATGTCACTAGCTCATGGACTCTTGCTAATTACATGAAAGAAATACAAGCAGCAGATGCTGATTTTTAGTCCTTGTGAGGAAGGCTCGCTCATGACTTCTGCTTCTCACCCTCTCTGCTACGACAAAGATAAAACAACATGAGAATGCTAATTTGGGGTGATTGACAGGCCCTGCTCTCATGCAATTGGTAGTGCAAGAGCAGGAGTGGCATTGCACAAGGAAGTTCTATGTAATACTACTTCAGGGCAGTGGATTACAGTGTTTGCCACAAACCTTGTCCATCTGCCCTTTAATACCTGGCGTCAAATTCAATTATGGTAAACGGCTGCATTTACTTTCTAAATTATTATTCTCTGGTGAGATATTTCTCAATATTGATGTTCTTATTTAACTTCTACTTTAGGAAATAACCACATTTTTTTGTTCATGGTCTCATATTCCTTTTATTATAACCTGACTAAACTAGTATATTTTAAATTTAAATCCATTTATTTCTGGATCAACATACAATACACATTAACACAACAGATATACGCAAATAAAACTGGTTGAATTAGCACTTTAGTGAGAGTACTAATGTAATATACTACACTCAATCATAGGAGCAGTAATGCCATGTCAAAATGTGTTACTGGCCATTCCTACCCCCTGTCAGATCTCCATTCTACACAACTTCATTCATAATCTTCCTTAAAATGGTCTATATTTATCTACAACAACAGCAGCTTCAGAGCCCAAGCAGTGCACCTTCAGTGCTATTTAAGTAGCAATGGTCTTTAGACTGCTTCAACCTAACCTCTCTGCCACCTCAAGAGTTTGTTTTGGGAAAGCAGGGGAGTGGCAGAAATTGCTTGTATACTGGTAAATTCAGGCAGCGGATGCTGCCCGCACATCATACTGCCAAGTAGGAACCTTGTCCATCTGGATTTTAAAGAATGGCCCCAATATTTTGTATCTTTCACATATCTATTCATATATTCTTTCACCCAATTTGTATATCTCCTTTCACACCTTTCATCTGAATGCAAGATCAGAAGATGAGAAGAAAAAAGACACATGAGGTGGAAGATGGATGAAGACTTCCCCAGTGGAGTGACAGCAGAAGATAGATGAAGATAGAAGAGGAGGGCCGCCTACAAGTTGGTGAGTACAAACTTTGGGGTTTAGCGCTAGTTTTTTGGGGGGTGGCTTCTTTATTTTTAAGATTAGGTTTTTTAACCCCTTTAGGTTTTTTAGTATAGGATTTTTTTAAGAATAGTGCTTTTTATTTTTTAAATCCTAAAAGAGCAGACATCACTTAAGAAAAATGCCTTAGTTTAGGATTTTTTGTAGGATAGTTTGTTTTTAGAATAGGCTTTTTTAGAAAAGGGGATTTTTTTCTAAGGGCTATTGCTATAGTAACCTTTAGTGTTAGTATAGGGTTTTTTATTTTGGGTTGATTGTTTTTTTTGTTTTTTTTTTAAAGGGGGCTTTCGTTTTAGCCAAAGAATGACTGTGGGTCTTTTATTCTTGGTAGTGCTTTGTTTTGCTGTTTTCGTAATGTGTTTTATTATATTAAGTAATGTTAGTGATTGCTATTTTTTGTAACTTAGGGGGTGTTGAAGGGTTAACTGTTGGGTAGTTTAGTAGTGTATAGGTTATTTTGAATTGGGGGGTTGCGGTGGATTAGGGGTTAATAGGTTAGGGGGCTTATTGTGATGGGGATTATGGCAGTTTAGGGGTTAATAGGTTAGGTGATGTTAGGTCTTTAAGTTCTGGCAGATTAGGGCTTAATAGTTTAGTGTAGCATTGCATTTCTACACAATGTTAAAATTATATGCGTTGTCATGTATAATGCATACTATATTAAGTATTGTATTTTGTTCATTTTATTTTTTTTTAAAATGCATAATTTAAATGGTATGTTTATGTTTTTAAAAAAATAATAAACAAACAAAAATAACTACATTTTAAAATTATATACAATGCTTAAAATAATATGCATTATACATGTCAATGCATATCATGTTAACATTGTATATAATGTAGTGGCTTACTGTAGATCCTAAAGTCATAATAGGAGTCCGCCCCTTTTATTTGAATATATTGACAGACCAACGGACTGTGTGCCTAGCAAACCCAAGCAGGCAGTTTCTTGTTGCTCTGTCAATGTTTTCAATATCGGAGCCTAAATCAGACCTGTACATCTTAAATGTACCTGAAAATAAACATAACTTTGAAGATGGCAAAAGTCTAAAGCTAATTCTCAAGAACAGAAGTTTTAAAATGAAATCTGAAAACTTTTTAATCTAAATCAAAGAAAATAAACATAAAATATGCTTATCTGTTTAAGATTATTTTTCGTTTTACCAAAAAGATTGAGCTGTTCTCATTCCAAAGGAAATGAAGTTAAGTTGATTCCAATTGCTATAGATAGCTAGCATCTATATAATTTACATTATTTATTACTTTATTCTATTTGCTTACATGCTTCTGCATAAAGGGTTCATTAAACAACAAAATACAAATCACATATTTGCTCTTCTGCATACAAACTCTAAATGACAAAAGATGAAAATGCATAGAGTCTTGAAATGTGAGAACCAGGTTTAACAAGGGATACAACCAATTTTAAATGCAAACACGCTATTGCTTTATCTGTCACGTATGAAACCATAGGGATTTAACTGTATTGTCTATTGGCATATAAAAATAACTAGTTCATCAAATGCTCTGTACTGAAACACGAAAAATACATTAGTTATGAAAACTTGTAATATATATAATATGTATGTTTAAGAAAGTATAGCACCAAAAAGAAGAGCATTAGGATATTCTTAGTAATATTTTTTATATATTGTAGTAACATGTATTACATTTCATTAGCATTATAAAAAAATCCTTGATTGATGTATAATGCTTTTGCATAGTTTGATATGTTGCACTGCATGTCTCTTTGGCAGTCACACTTGCAAATGATTTAAAAGCTATTTAAGGACACCCTAAAAATCCACATCCCTCAGCCATCTTTCATTAGGCTTGTAGATTTCTACCGTAAGAAGTATTGCTCTTTTGTGGTCATCCACCTTTCTCGTGTCTTCATCAGGAGAAATTGGGGCCCATTTATCAAGCTCCGAATGGAGCTTGTGGGCCCCTGTTTCTGGCGAGTCTTCAGACTCGCCAGAAACACAAATTATGAAGCAGCGGTCTAAAGACCGCTGCTCCATAACCCTGGCCAGCTGCTCTGAGCAGGCGGACAGGAATCGCCGGAAATCAACCCGATCGAGTACGATCGGGTTGATTGACACCCCCCTGCTGGCAGCCGGTTGGCCGCGAGTCAGCAGGGGGCGGTGTTGCACCAGCAGCTCTTGTGAGCTGCTGGTGCAATGTTAAATGTGGAGAGTGTATTGCTCTCCGCATTTAGCAAGTTCTTGCGGACCTGATCCGCACTGTCGGATCAGGTCCACAACACCTTTGATAAATAGGGGCCTATGTCTCCTCTCTTATTCTAAATGGAATAATCCATCACTCTCACTCCCCTGATTCTATCATCCACAAGCTCTGCCATGACATAACACTTTCATTTGGGCTTTCACAGGTCCTTTCCCTCTTATAAGCTGAGACCTCCTCATTCGCTACATCATGACATAGTAGAGTGGTCAAATATAGGATGACCCATTTTGAAACTGACTGATGTGACCATACAATCATATATTTGTTTTAATTAAGGTTGTAACATTAATTAATTTAATATCTAAATGTGGTTGTAAAAAAAAACTGTTTAATTAATTTAAATTGATATATTTTTAGAATGTATCAATAGTTTATTGAACACACTTTGCATAGAAGAATGTTTGCGATATGTAAATGTAACGTGCAATTCTAAGTAGCGTCTACAACATGACAAATCCAAAGTATAATGACTGAAAAGTCCAAAAAATAATTGGAAAATGTGGTGTGGGAATACATTTGAAATGTTGTAGATAAATAATTTATCACAGGATAGACAAACAATTTGGAATGGGTTTGTTTTTAAATACCCCATGATTTCGTAATGGATTTGAATTTTAAAAACCTGTGATGAAATCTGCTAGTTAATGTTGGTATGTCTCAAAACACACATCTTTTGGTATAAATATTTCACATCACAAAATCTTGTGTTTTTAATTGGGCAGTCATAAAAATTGCAAATACTAAGCATTCCTTAGTTTAAAAAAAGCCAACACTGCTCAGCAACTGGTATAAAACCACTGACACATGCTCTTTTCTTCCTAAGGGCTCCATTTAAGAAACTGTGAATGCAGTTTGGGAGCACCTTTGGCTGAAGGCTCACACGAGCGAGCCTGTAGCCGATAGTTAAAGGGACATTGAACTCAAATTCTTTCTTTCGTGATTCAGATAGAGCATGACATTTTAAGCAACTTTCTAATTTACTCCTATTATCAAATTTTCTTCATTATCTTGGTATCTTTATCTGAAATGCAAGAATGTAAGTTGGGTTGTTCTTGCTGATTGGTGGATAAATTCATCCACCGATAAAAAGTGCTGTCCAGAATTCTGAACCCAAAAAAAAGCTTTGATGCCTTCTTTTTCAAATAAAAATAGCAAGAGAATGAAGAAAAATTGATAATAGGAGTAAATTAGAAAGTTGCTTAAAATTGCATGCTCTATCTGAATCACACACACACACACACACACAAAAAAAACATTTTTGGGTTCAGTGTCCCTTTTAGAACTAGCAATCATCAGACCACTGCTCCTAAACCCCTCGTACCATCTCTAAAGTGTTGTTTCTCTTTGTTTGCACATGATTGGCTGCACAAATGCAGGGGTGGTGTTGCACATGCAGCGGCTTGTGCAATAATAATGCCAGGCAGAGGTGCTGAGATGGCCACCCTTTTCTGTCCTGCTGTCAGTAAATGGGACCCTAATTGTAAATACATATAGAAAAATCTTTCTTCCTATGAAGTGTGCAACCTTAAAGGGACACTGAATCCAACATTTTTCTTTCATGATTCATATAAAGCATGCAATTTTAAGCAACTTTCTATTTTACTCCTATTATCAATTTTTCTTCGTTCTCTTGCTATCTTTATTTGAAAAAGAAGGCATCTAAGTTAAGGAGCCAGCACATTTTTGGTTCAGTACCATGGACAGCACTTGTTTATTGGTGCTGTCCAATCAGTAAGGATAACCCAGGTTGTTTACCAAAAATGGTCCAGCATCTAAACTTAAATTCTTGATTTTCAAATAAACATACCAAGAGAATGAAGAAAATGTGATAATAGGAAGGAGTAAATTAGAAAGTTGCTTAAAATTGCATGCTCTATCTGAATCATGAAAGAAAAAATTTGGGTTCAGTGTCCCTTTAAGAATGTATTCAGGTTGAGGTTTGTATTCTGATATGGAATTCAGGCCAAATGCTCCATTCCCAGTTTGATTAGCTTTGCTACATTATATAAAGTCCAATAGCAATGTAAGTCATATTCAGCTAGATTACAAGTAGTGATGTCGCGAACCTAAAATTTTCGGTTCGCGAACGGCGGACTCGAACTTCCGGTATTGTTTGCGAACCCGCCATTGAATTCAATAGGCAGGCGAACTTTAAAACCTACAAGGACTCTTTCTGGCCACAATAGTGATGGAAAAGTTGTTTCAAGGGTACTAACACCTGGACTGTCGCATGCTGGAGGGGGATCCCTGGCAAAACTCCCATGGAAAATTACATAGTTTATGCAAAGTCTGCTTTTAAGCCATAATGGGCCTAAATCAACTAACATTCCCAAATTGTTTGCAATAACGTGCTTTAAAACATCAGTTATGATGTCGTATCTATCAGGTAGTGTAAGGGTTACGGCCGCATCACAGTGACAGAGCAAACTCCAAGTGTTACGCACCGCAATCAACCGCAAACAGTCCACTTGCACAACAAATATGATTGGTGTAAATATTTTTCAAGTAGGCCTGGCACACAGGCTTGGAAGGCAGTAGAAAAGTGCAATTCTAGGGCACGAACAAACTGAGGATTAAGATCAACAATCAAGAATTTTTTAATTTTAATTAGTAACTATACTGTGACAACAATTATGATTGGTGTAAATAGTTGGCAAGACGGCCTGGCACAAAAGGCTGGCAGGCAGGAGGTAAATGCAATTCAAGGACACTAGGAGACTGAATACTGACAGTCTAAACAGTGATGATTGACAATTTTTGAAATACTGTTAAAAGAAATATGATTGCTGGCAATAATTGGCTAGGTGGGCCTGGCTCACAGCAGGCTGCAAGGCAGGAGGAAAGTGCAATTCAATGGCACCAGCAAACTGAGGATTCACAACTATTACCAAAAATTTTAATTTTTAATTATTAAGAATACTGTGACAACAAATATGATTGGTGTAAATATTTTTAAAGTAGGCCTGGCACACAGGCTTGGAAGGCAGTAGAAAAGTGCAATTCTATGGCATGAGCAAACTGAGGATTAAGATCAACAATCAAAAATTTTTTAATTTTAATTAGTAACTATACTGTCTGTGACAACAATTATGATTGGTGTAAATAGTTGGCTAGACGGCCTGGCACAAAAGGCTGGCAGTGGCAGGCAGGAGGTAAATGCAATTCAATGGCACTAGGAGACTGAATATTTGCAGTCCAAAAAATTATGATTTTTATTTTTTTATATACTGTTACAAGAATTATGATTGGTGCCACTAATTGGCTAGTTGGGCCTGGCACACAGGCTGGCAGATATGAGTCGTGGATGGTAGGTAGGGCAGCAATTTAACACAGTATGCTGTGTAAGTGACAAAAACACAGGCCTGATAGAAAATTAAGTTAGATTACACTAGCAAAATATTTTAAAATTTTAGATTTTAATATTAAAATTATGTTAAGAAGTGCAATGCACATATTACTCTATGAGTGGTCGCACTGGCTGGCTGCTACGTAGGGCAGAAATTAACAACAGTATGCTGTGTAAGTCAGATAGACAGTTAGACACAGGCCTGATAGAAAATAAAATTAGATTACACTAGCATAATGATTTAAAGACTTTTTTTGGGAATTTTAAGAAAAAGGTTAAGCACATACATATGAGTCGTGGCTGATAGCCTTGGAAGGGCAGCTATTAAAAACAGTAGGCTCTGTAAGTCAGATACACACACGCCTGATAGAAAATACTATTAGATTACACTAGAAAAATGATTTAAATTATTTTTTTGGGGGGGGAATTAAAAAAGGTTAAACACATATGAGTCGTGGCTTATAGACTAGGGAGGGCAGCAAGTAAACATAGTAGGCTCTGTATGTCAGCAAAACACACAGGCCTGATAGAAAATTAGATTAGATTACACTATCAAACAAATTTAAAAAAATTTTTTTAGATTTAAATTAAGGTGAAGAAGATATGAGTGCTGGGTGGCTGCCTGGCACAGACCAATTAACCAAAAGACTGAAAAAAAATGAGGTATATTAATGCTGATTGAGCCTGACAGACACAGGCCTGATAGTAAATGTAATTAGATTACACTAGCAAAATATATATATATATTTTTTTTTTTTTTTAAATAATGTTATAAACGGATATTAACACTGGTGGCTGGCACAGAGCAACGAACCAGAGTATATGCTGTGTGACACAGGCCTGATAGAAAATGAAAAAAAAATTACACTAGCAAAATGATTAAATTTTTTAGTTAGTTAAATTTAAACTAATGTTGTTAGGGAGATATCAGTGGTGGCAGTAATCACAGCATATGCTGTGAACCTTAAACACACAGCCTGAAAGCCAGGCAAATGCTAATAAAAACAAACAAAAAAAAAGGCACAAAATATAGCCCTAAAAAGGGCTTTTGGGGGTGCTGTGCTTGCAGCAGAGATGAGTGGAGTCCTTCTGGACTGTAGTGGACACTAAATACACTAGCCTAGCTATGTTTTTCCTATTAATGTCAGGAGCAAAAACACAACACGTCCTCTCATTAAGAAAGCAAGGTCATTATGAGTCTAAAATGGCGGATTCCGAATAGCTGGGATGGTCTGTGAGGGAGTGTCTGATGTTGATTGGCTCTAATGTGTCAGACGGCTGTGACATAAAGGGTCAAAGTTTCCTCAATGATGACACATAGGGGCGGATCGAACATCGCCATGTGTTCGCCCACAAACGCGAAAAAGTTATGTTCGCTGTGAACCGTTTGCGGGCGAACAGTTCGGGACATCACTAATTACAAGTTTTAGATCGCTATAGGGATTTTAATGACCGCCACAAAAGCAGTGTTATTTCACCTCCCTATAGCGCTGGTATTACAGATTTTGAAAAAGCAGGCTTGAGCAGGCGAAATGGTTGCATTGAGCTCAATACCGCACTGAAAACAAGCGCTGCTTTGATGTGCTTGTGCACAATTTCCCCATAGACATAAATGGGGAGAGCCGGCAAAAAAAAAGCCTAACACCTGTGATCGCAGAAACAATAGCTCCGTAACGCAGACCCATTGATGTCTATGGGGAAAAAGAAAATAATGTTTAAACCTAACACCCTAACATAAACCCAGAGTCTAAACACCACTAATCTGCTGCCCCCAACATCGCCGCCACCTACATACAGTTATTAACCCCTAATCTGCTGCCCCAACATCGCCACCACATAAATAATGTTATTAACCCCTAATCTGCCGCCCCAACATCGCCGCCACCTACATAAAACTATTAACCCCTAATCTGTCGCTCCCGATGTCACCGCCACTACACTAAAGTTATTAAACCCTAAACCTCTGGCCTCCCACATCACTGCCACTAAATAAATCCATCAACCCCTAAACTTAACCCTAACGTAACCCTAACCCTAACATAACCCTAACACTTACCCTAACACCCACTAACTTTAACATAATAAAAATATAGCTAAATTTAATTTACAATTATTAACTAAATAAAACTATTAACCCCTAAACCACACGCCTCCCCCACATCGCAACAAGATAAATTAAACTATATTAACCCCTAAACCTAACCCTAAACCTAACCCCCCTAACATTAACATAATTAAAATAGATCTAAATTAAAGTTACAATTATTAACTAAATAATACCTATTTGAAACTAAATACTTACTTACCTGTGAAATAAAACCTAAGCTAGCTATAATATAACTAATAGCTAATAAATAGCTATCAATTATTTACTAACTACCTAGTTAAAATAAATACAAACTTAACTGTGAAATAAAACCCTGTGAAATTACTGAAAATAAAAATAACTAAATTACATATAAATACAAACACTAAATTACAAAAAATAAGAAACAAATTATCAAAAATAAAAAGAATTACACCTAATCTAATAGCCCTATCAAAATAAAGCCCCCCCCAAAAAAAAACCTAACCTACAATTAACTACCAATGGCCCTTAAAAGGGCCTTTTGTAGGGCATTGCCCCAAAGAAATCAGCTCTTTTACCTGTTAAAAAAATACAAACACCCCCCTCAAAAGTAAAACCCACCACCCCCACAACCAACCCCCCCAAATAAAATAACTATCTATAAAAACCTAAGCTTGGGGGCATGTCCAGGCAGCTGTCATGGCTGGCAGCATTTCCTAAGCTGGCTGAGAGGGATTCTGATAAGCCATCTAATATCTGCTTTCTACCTTGCTGCTTTCTACCAACTGCTATGACTATTAAACATTATAATTGGGAGGAGATCTGAACCGTTGCGGTGGTCGCGTTAGCAAAGACCTCAACAACCCCCCCCCCCCCCAGAAACTGGGGGTATGAAAGAGCTATTAATGCTCTAATTTAACCTCATCTCTACCAAGGGCAGTTGGAGAAGAGCTTTCTACAATAGCAAATATGGAGCTGGCTCTACTACGTGATATAGAGAACAGACTGACTATACAATTTAAGATACTCCAGGCTTGCATACATGGAGAGGCCCCGTCTGAATAACCACCTATATCTGCTATGACCCCAAGCGTGCGCATGCATTGGTGAGACAATCCAAATATTCCAGCTGAAACTAACTCGGAGGAGATCCAACGATCAAATGAAAAGAATCCCTACTTACCATTTCAGGTTTGCCCTGCAGGCCGTGTGGGAGCGTCATTTTGTTTGTGTGGTGAAGTATTGGAGGAGCGGTCACAACTTCTCAAATGACAGCAATCAATGGCTATCGATCCCCACTTGCCACAGGAGGTCGGTGCTGAAAAGGTTGAGCGTTACCTGCCTTCACATTGGCTTAGCCGGGCTCATCGGATTATCACCCTGACCTGCCAGGGGACAATGAATTGGGAACTTTCACCACCTCACCAAGAGTTTACAGATCATTCTTGTTATAATTATTGCACAGGGTTATCTCTCAATATGGTAAAATTATATATGCTGCCCCACTAAAGCTGAGTTGTCAGCGGCCGAGACAACAAAGCTTCTCAGAATCAGCTACTCACTTCTTATAGGCAGCAGGCTCCTAATATTGTACGGAATTGCCCTGCTGTACCTCAATAGTTTGTCATATATTCAGGTTTGACAAAGATTAGTTTGCTCGCATTGTTCTTCCTATACAAAGCTAGTTACTAGCAGCAGCTTAGTTAATTCAGTATTTCTGAACATATTTTTAGTAGCTATTCCTAGGTCAGACTAAATGCATTATCATAGCTTATAAATGGTTTATGGTGTAGGGTATAAATATATCCAGGCCTACATCTCACCCAGGTGACCTACACTCCATTAATAGTTCAGACTCTAATCTCAGGTGTCCATGTAAGCAGTAGCTCTTTTCCTTAAAGGTGCCTTAATAATCATTATTTTACATTATACTCAGATAATATATTTGAATCTTTTAGAATTGATACAAGCTGCAAGAATATAGATTACTCATTCTTGTAAAAGTTGTACTGGCTGCAACCTGTGAAAATTCCCTTCTATTTCCAAAACATGCTTGTATGCTCATTTTTTATTAGTGTTTACATGTTATCATACTACGAGGTGATTATGTTTTTTTCAGGGAGTTACGTATTTTACTCTAATTTTGGAAAATGAGGTATCATTTTTGATTTTTAGTGAATATCTATTAACCAGGTAATAAAAATAGAAAATAAGATTTTTACAAATATGCTAAATTGTATGTCAACCAGGAAAATTTAACCAACAACATTTACTGTATGTTTTGTGTTCATTTTCTATTTGGTGCATACTAATATGTCAACATGGTTGTTGTTTCAAGAAATACTTCAATAAAAAACATGATTTATAAAAAAAAAACTAAGCTCTCCATTGCCCTGGAAAGGGCATTTGTATTGGCATTGCCCTTAAAAGGGCATTTAGCTCTTCTACATGCCCAGACCCTAAACTAAAAATAAATCCCACCCAAAAAACCCTTAAATAAACTTAACACTAACCCCCGACGACCCACTTACAGTTATTGAAGTCCCGCTTGAAGGATCCATCCAGAAGTCTTCATCCAGGTGGCCTCTTCAATCTTTATCCAGCCGGCGAAGTCTTCATCCAGACAGCATCTTCTATCTTCATCCATCCGGCATGGAGCGGGTTCATCCTGAAGACATCCGGCAAGGAGCATTCTCTTCATACGGTCGCCGCCGTAAACTGGAACTTCAATGCAAGTGACGTCATCCAAGATGGCATCCCTTGCATTCTTATTGGCTGAAAGATTTCAATCAGCCAATAGGATTAGAGCTGCTAAAATCCTATTGGCTGATCCAATCAGCCAATAGGATTTGAGCAGTTCTCATCCTATTGGCTGTTCCAATCAGCCAATAGGATAGAGCTCTCATCCTATTATTAGAGTAGTGTTATTTTTTCAATGTGTAGTTTAGTTTAATTTAATTGGTAGTTAGTTTAATTGCAGTTTAATATATATCTTAATTGAATTGTTAGTTTAAAATTAATTTACAGCTAGATTACGAGTTTTCAGCGCTATAGGGAAATTAATGACCGCCACAAAAGCTGCGTTAATTCACCTCCCTATAGTTCTGCTATTACAAGTTTGTAAAAAGCAGACTTGTGCGGGCGATATGGTGGAGTTGAGCTCCATACCACACTGAAATACAAGCGCTGCTTTGATGTGCTCGTGCACGATTATCCCATAGACATCAATGGGAAGAGCCGGCAAAAAAGAAGCCTAACACCTGCGATTGCGGAAACAAAAGCTCCGTAACGCAGCCCCATTGATGTCTATGGAGAAAGAAAAAGTTATGTTTAAACACCCTAACATAAAAACCACGTCGAAACACCCATAATCTGCTGCCCCTAACATCGCTGCCACCTACATTACAGTTATTAACCCCTAATCTGCCACCCCTAATATCGCCCCCACCTACCTACACTTATTAACCCCTAATCTGCTGCCCCTAACATTGCTGCCACCTACATTACACTTATTAACCCCTAATCTGCTGCCCCCAATGTCGCCGCCACTATACTAAAGTTATTAACCCCTAAACCTCTGGCCCCCCACATCACTAACACTACATACATATATTAACCTAAACCTAACCCTAACATAACCCTAAGCATAGTCTAACCCTAACCCTAACACCCCCTAACTTAAATATAATTAAAATAAATCTAAATCAACCTTACAATTATTAACTAAATAATTCCTATTTAAAACTAAATACATACTTACCTGTAAAAAAACATAAGTTAGCTACAAAATAACAGTTATATTGTAGCTATCTTAGGTTTTATTTTTATTTCACAGGTAAGTTTGTATTTATTTTAATTTGGTAGACTAGTTAGTAAATAGTTATTAACTATTTACTAACTACCTATTTAAATTAAATACAAATTTAACTGTAAAATAAAACCTAACCTGCCTTACAATAGAACCTAACATTACAATCAAAGCAAATAAATTAAATTAATCAAATACAATTATCTAAATTACAAAAAAATAAACACTAAATTACACAAAATAAAAACAAAATTATCAAATAAAAAAACGAATTACTCCTAATCTAAAAGCCCCCCAAAATAATAAAACCCCTAGCTTACACTAAACTGCCAATAGCCCTTAAAAGGGCCTTTTTGGGGCATTGCCCCAAAGATAACAGCTTCTTTACCTGGCAATAAAAATTACAAAAAATTACAAACCTCCCCCCAACAGTAAAACCCACCACCCACACAAGCAAACCACCCCCTAAATAAAAACCTATCTAAATAAACATAAGCTAACCATTGCCTTGAAAAGGGAATTTGGATGGGCATTGCCCTTAAAATGTCATTTAGCTCTTTTATGGTGCCCAAATCCTAAGCTAAAAATAAAACCCACCCAATAAACCCTTAAAAAACCTAACACAATTTTCAAAGACTGGACATCAATCCAGCTGGCAAAGTCCTCATCCAAGCAGGCAGAAGTCCTCATTGAAGCCGTCAGAAGTCTTCATCCAAGCGGGCAGAAGTCTTCATCCAGAGGGCATCTTCTATCTTCATCCATCCGGCGCGGAGCGGGTTTATCTTCAAGACATCGGGCGCGGAGCATCCTCTTCTTCCAATCGTCGCTGGAAAATGAAGTTCATTTTAAGTGACATCATCCAAGATGGCGTCCCTTACATTCAGATTTGCTGATTTCTGAATGAATGAATTCTATCAGCCAATAGGAATTAAAGGGGAAAAAATCCTATTGGCTGATCCAATCAGCCAATAGGACTGAGCTTTAATCCTATTGGCTGATCCAATCAGCCAATAGGATTGAATTTGCATTCTATTGGTTATTCCAATCAGCCAATAGAATGCAAGCTCACTCCTATTGGCTGATAGATGGCGGTATGGATCATGTGGTTATAGGGTGTACTGCTCACTTTTTGGCCTCCCAGGCAAACTTGTAATATCGGCGCTATGGAAAGCCAATTGAAAAAGGACTTTTTTAAAAGTGCTTTACTGATATTGCGTGATGGCCAAAAAGGTGTGCGGTACACCTATACCTACAAGACTTGTAATAGCGGCGTTAGGGAAAAATCAGCGTTATGAAGCATAACGATGCTATTTTACTCATAACGTAAAAATCATAATCTAGCTGTTTTTTAATTTGACAGGTAAGTTTTAATTTAATTTAATTTAATTTAGGGAAATTGTTATTTTAATATAAAGTTAGGGGGTCATTAGGTTTAGGGGTTAATAGTTTATTTTAGCATATTTCGTTGTGGGGTGCTTGTGGGTTAATAGGTTTATTATAGCAGCAGTGTGGGCAGACAGCAGATTAGAGGTTGATAATATTTAAATAGTGTTTGCAATGAGGGAGGGCCGTGGTTTAGGGGTTAATAGGTTTATTATAGTGGCGACGATGTCGGGGAGCAGCAGAATCGGGGTTAATACATTTTAATAGTGGCTGCGATGTCTGGAGCGGCAGATTAGGGGTTAATAAAATTATTATAGTGTTTGTGATGCAGGAGGGCCTCGGTTTAGGGGTTAATAGGTAGTTTATGGGTCTTAGTGTACTTTTTAAAACTTTAGTTATGAGTTTTATGGTACAGATTTGTCCCATTGAAAAAGGACTTTTTTATGTTGAAAATCTTTATTTGTTTCCATTAATCAATATAACAACAGTTTCTGCCTCCTGGGAACCAGTTTTACCTAGTCCCATGGAAAGCCTTATTTTTAGAAAGTACAGAAACATTTTATGCATATATCCAGCAAGAACATAAAGCAAACTTTAACTTCTAAAAAAGAAAAAACATAAAACAAATCAAGATCAATGTTTACATATACCGGCATTTTCTATTATCACATTGTCTGAAGTCCCTATTTTAGCTCAATCCTGTCCAGAGTGTCAATGAGAGGGGTCTACTTATCAGGATACCCTACTTGTGGTGTTTTTTTTTTGTTTTTTTAATATCCATCAACTATGATTGGTGCATTATCCAATAGAACCATATCTTAGTAAATTGTTCTGTGTCTCCTTGTATCCAGGCTACTTTCTTAGACATGATATAAGTATCCTGTATTTTATCTAAAACTTCTCTCCAGGTGGGGGGGCCCTCTCTCCTGTGTCTCGCTATGCAGATTCTGGTAACCGTGCAAATTATTTTAACAAACTTATTAATTGCAGAGTTCAAATTGGAGATTCGCTTATTCAGGAGTGCATGGGCTATTGTTAACGATATTTCGTCATCTAAGACCTTACTGAGTAGGTCGTTAATCTGTTGCCATATGTTTTGAATAGCAACACAATCCCACCACATGTGCTTATAGGAGTCTCGTTCTCTGCATCCTCTATAACATAGCTTAGATTTACTTAGGGAATAATGGGATGTTCTTAGAGGCCTAAGGTAACACCTAAATTTAGTTTTTATGGTATTTTCTCTAAGATCTGTGCTAATCAAGCCTTTACATGATTCAAAATATATCTGGTCCAATTCTTTTTTGGATAGTTGATCTATACCCTCTTCCTCCCATTTTAATCCTATTGATGATTTCTGGGTTTGTTGCACATCCTGAAGAGTTACATATAATTAAGAAATAAGTTGTTTTTCTCTGCATGGTTTTAAGCCCATTCTTTCTATCACTGTGAGTGGATTTTTCCCTTGTGTTATGTCGTATTTATTAAGAGCTACACGGCTAGATTTAGAGTTCTGCAGCCAAAGGGGTGCATTAGCTACGCCAGCTTTTTTTCTCCCGCACCTTTTAAATACCGCTGGTATTTAGAGTTCACAGAAGGGCTGCGTTAGGCTCCAAAAAGGGAGCGTAGAGCATATTTACCGCCACTGCAACTCTAGATACCAGATTTGCTTACGGACGTGGCCAGCTTCAAAAACGTGCTCATGCACAATTCCCCCATAGGAAACAATGGGGTAGTTTGAGCTGAAAAAAAAACTAACACCTGCAAAAAAGCAGCTTTCAGCTCCTAACGCAGCTACATTGTTTCCTATGGGGAAACACTTCCTAAGTCTGCACCTAACACCCTAACATGTACCCCGAGTCTAAACACCCCTAGCCTTACACTTATTAACCCCTAATCTGCCGCCCCCGCTATCGCTGACCCCTGCATATTATTATTAACCCCTAATCTGCCGCTCCGTACACCGCCGCCAGCTACGTTATCCCTATGTACCCCTAATCTGCTGCCCCTAACATCGCCGACCACTATGTTATATTTATTAACCCCTAATCTGCCACCCCCGCTATCGCTGACACCTGCATATTATTATTAACCCCTAATCTGCCGCTCCGTACACCTTCGCAACATACATTATAGTTATGTACCCCTAATCTGCTGCCCCTAACACCGCAGACCCCTATATTATATTTATTAACCCCTAATCTGCCCCCACAACGTCGCCGCCAGCTACCTACAATAATTAACCCCTAATCTGCCGACCGAATCTCGCCGCTACTCTAATAAATGGATTAACCCCTAAAGCTAAGTCTAACCCTAACACCCCCCTAAGTTAAATATAATTTTTATCTAACAAAATAAATTATTTCTTATTAAATAAATTATTCCTATTTAAAGCTAAATACTTACCTGTAAAATAAACCCTAATATAGCTACAATATAAATTATAATTATATTGTAGCTATTTTAGGATTAATATTTATTTTACAGACTACTTTGTATTTATTTTAACCAGGTACAATAGCTATTAAATAGTTAATAACTATTTAATAGCTAAAATAGTTAAAATAATTACAAAATTACCTGTAAAATAAATCCTAACCTAAGTTACAATTAAACCTAACACTATACTATCAATAAATTAATTAAATACAATACCTACAAATAACTACAATTAAATAAACTAACTAAAGTACAAAAAATAAAAAGAACTAAGTTACAAAAAATAAAAAAATATTTACAAACATTAGAAAAATATTACAACAATTTTAAACTAATTACATCTACTCTAAGCCCCCTAATAAAATAACAAAGACCCCCAAAATAAAAAAATGCCCTACCCTATTCTAAATTAAAAAAGTTCAAAGCTCTTTTACCTTACCAGCCCTGAAAAGGGCCATTTGCGGGGCATGCCCCAAATAATTCAGCTCTTTTGTCTGTAAAAAAAAACATACAATACCCCCCCCAACATTTACAACCCACCACCCACATACCCCTAATCTAACCCAAACCCCCCTTAAATAAACCTAACACTAAGCCCCTGAAGATCTTCCTACCTTATCTTCACCATGCCAGGTTCACCGATCCGTCCACAGAAGTCATGATCCAAGCCTCCGAAATCTTGATCCAAGCCCAAGCGGGGGCTGAAGAGTGACGTCCATCCTCCGGCTGAAGTCTTGATCCAAGCGGGCAGAAGAGGACATCCGGACCGGCAAACATCTTCATCCAAGCCGCATCTTCTATGTTCTTCAATCCGATGACGACCGGCTGATCTTCAAGACCTCCAGCGCGGATCCATCCATCTTCACCGACGACTTCCCGACGAATGACGGTTCCTTTAAGGGATGTCATCCAAGATGGCGTCCCTCGAATTCCGGTTGGCTGATAGGATTCTATCAGCCAATTGGAATTAAGGTAGAAAAATTCTGATTGGCTGATGGAATCAGCCAATCAGATTCTATCAGCCAATCGGAATTTGAGGGACGCCATCTTGGATGACGTTCCTTAAAGGAACCGTCATTCGTCGGGAAATCGTCGGTGAAGATGGATGGATCCGCGCTGGAGGTCTTTAAGATCAGCCGGTCGTCCTCGGATCGAAGAACATATAAGATGCGGCTTGGATGGAGATGTTTGCCGGTCCGGATGTCCTCTTCTGGCCGCTTGGATCAAGACTTCAGCCGGAGGATGGACGTCACTCTTCAGCCCCCGCTTGTGCTTGGATCAAGATTTCGGAGGCTTGGATCAAGACTTCGGTGGACGGATCGGTGAACCTGGCATGGTGAAGATAAGGTAGGAAGATCTTCAGGGGCTTAGTGTTAGGTTTATTTAAGGGGGGTTTGGGTTAGATTAGGGGTATGTGGGTGGTGGGTTGTAATGTTGGTGGGGTATTGTATGTTTTTTTTTTACAGGCAAAAGAGCTGAATTTTTTGGGGCATGCCCCGCAAATGGCCCTTTTCAGGGCTGGTAAGGTAAAAGAGCTTTGAACTTTTTTAATTTAGAATAGGGTAGGGCATTTTTTTTATTTTGGGGGTCTTTGTTATTTTATTAGGGGGCTTAGAGTAGGTGTAATTAGTTTAAAATTGTTGTAATATTTTTCTAATGTTTGTAAATATTTTTTTATTTTTTGTAACAGTTCTTTTTTATTTTTTGTACTTTAGTTAGTTTATTTAATTGTATTTATTTGTAGATATTGTATTTAATTAATTTATTGACAGTGTAGTGTTAGGTTTAATTGTAGATAATTGTAGATATTTTTAATTAATTTATTGATAGTGTAGTGTTAGGTTTAATTGTAACTTAGGTTAGGATTTATTTTACAGGTAATTTTGTAATGATTTTAACTATTTTAACTATTAAATAGTTATTAACTATTTAATAACTATTGTACCTGGTTAAAATAAATACAAAGTTGCCTGTAAAATAAATATTAATCCTAAAATAGCTACAATATAATTATAATTTATATTGTAGCTATATTAGGATTTATTTTACAGGTAAGTATTTAGCTTTAAATAGGAATAATTTATTTAATAAGAGTTAATTTATTTTGTTAGATTTAAATTATATTTAACTTAGGGGGGTGTTAGTGTTAGGGTTAGACTTAGCTTTAGGGGTTAATCCATTTATTATAGTAGCGGCGAGATCCGGTCGGCAGATTAGGGGTTAATTATTGTAGGTAGCTGTCGGCGACGTTGTGGGGGGCAGATTAGGGGTTAATAAATATAATATAGGGGTCGGCGGTGTTAGGGGCAGCAGATTAGGGGTACATAACTATAATGTATGTTGCGGCGGTATACGGAGCGGCAGATTAGGGGTTAAACAAAATATGCAGGTGTCAGCGATAGCGGGTGCGGCAGATTAGGGGTTTATAAATATAATATAGGGGTCGGCGGTGTTAGGGGCAGCAGATTAGGGGTACATAGGGATAACGTAGCTGGCGGCGGTGTACGGAGCGGCAGATTAGGGGTTAAAAATGTTTAATAGAGTGGCAGCGATGTGGGGGGGGCCTCGGTTTAGGGGTACATAGGTAGTTTATGGGTGTTAGTGTACTTTAGAGCACAGTAGTTAAGAGCTTTATAAACCGGCGTTAGCCCAGAAAGCTCTTAACTACTGACTTTTTTCTGCGGCTGGAGTCTTGTCGTTAGATTTCTAACGCTCACTTCAGCCACGACTCTAAATACCGGCGTTAGAAAGATCCCATTGACAAGATAGGATATGCAAATGGCGTAGGGGGATCTGCGGTATGGAAAAGTCGCGGCTGTAAAGTGAGCGTTAGACCATTTCCTGACTGACTCCAAATACCAGCAGGCGGTAAAAACCAGCGTTAGGAGCCTCTAACGCTGGTTTTGACGGCTACCGCCCAACTCTAAATCTAGGCCGAAGAGATTTGAAGATATACAAACCATTGTAATTTGAGTGGGTGAATCTTATCTTGTAGCTGATTGAATTAGATTATCTGGGAAAACCCTATATAATCCCTTATTGATCCATTTACCCACCAACCTGTGTGTTTCTTTAGGTAGCAAAAATCTAATTGGTTTGAGCCATGTCCCCGGTGGGAGTATTGACGGGTGTTTGGATGTCCGATTCCAGTGCGAAATAGTGTCTAGCATTGAGGATAATCTAAAGTCAGTTTGACCTGCCGCTCCTCCCGAGACCCATAAGAAATCGTCAGCATTATCTAGACCCATTGTGTCTGTCTCAATTTTCATCCAGATAATGTCATGTATTGGTTTAAGTAAGAGCGAGGCTTGTGCTACCCTAGCTGCTACAAAGTAATCTTGTAGATTCGGTACCCCCACTCCTCCCAGCCATCTGTGTCTAGTTAGTATGTGTGAGGCTATTCTAGCTTTTCCTTCTCCTCTCAAAAAAGAAATGAGGTCCATTTGTAGTTTTTGAAGGTCTAGGGGAGGGATTTTGTTCGGGAGAGCTCTAAAGAGGTATAATATCCTTGGAAGTATGTACATCTTTATGGATGACAAGTGACCATACCATGAGTATGTTCCTTTTTTCCAGGATCTTAAATCCTTTCTAATGGAGCTATATAGAGGGATATAGTTTAATTTATATAGACTCTCGTAAGAGTCAGAGAATTTAATTCCCAGGTAGGTGAGGGAATTTTCTACCCACTTTATATCAAAATTGATTTCTATCTATTTTTTTGTGTGGGGAGGAAGTGTCAATGATAAGGCTTCACATTTGTCGATGTTCACCTTATATCCTGAGATTTTTGCAAAATCCTGTAACACTCTATAGAGGTTAGTCAAAGAGAATAGTGGGTTTGTCAGGGTGAGCAACACGTCATCTGCAAAAAGTGAGATTTTGTATTCACAGTTACCAATCATCACTCCTTTGATATCATCAGCATTCCTGATAGTGGCTGCTAATGGCTCAATGCATAAGGCAAACAGGAGTGGCGAGAGGGGGCATTCTTGCCATTTTTTATGTCTATGATCTTGTACATGTATCCTGCTGCGCTTATGGTGGCCTTGGGGGTTGAGTATATTCCTTTTAGCGCTTCTACAAATGGACCACTAAATCCCATTGTAGAGAGTATCTGAAACGTATAGTTCCAGTCTATGCGGTCGAACGCCTTCTCCGCATCCAGAGATAGGAGCAGAGAAGGCATCCCTTGTTGTTTTAGGTATTCTGTTAAATCTATAGTTCTGCGGATATTGTCCGGGGCTTCTCGGCCTGCACTGAAACCCACCTGATCAGGGTGGATCAATCGGGGGAGCAGTGTTTGAAGTCTGTTTGCTAATATTTTTGTTAGGATCTTGAGGTCCTGATTTATTAATGAGATGGGTCTATAACTCTGGCATTTAACAGGGTCCTTTCAAGGCTTGGGGATGACCACTATCTTGGCTCTGAGTATGTCAGTAGGGACTGTGTTGTCCTGCAGTATATCATTGCAAAATTTCTGTATGTAGGGAACTAAGGGTAATTTAAATAATTTATAATATTCGCTAGGCAGTCCATCAGGCCCTGCCGCCTTGCCTGATTTTAAATCTTTAATTACCATGAGTATTTCTTGAGCAGTGATCTCAGCATTCAGGATGTAATTTTCCTCAGGGGTAAGCGTGGGTAGATTAGCGTTGTGTAAAAATCAGGATAGCAGTAACTGTGTTTGATCTGTGTGGCGTACTTTCAGACCATCATATAGTGTCGCATAGTATGTACCAAACGTGTTAGCTATTTCTTGGGGGTCTGACGTCATGGTCTCCCTCTGCGTGGGTAATTTAGGTATAGATTGCACATTTGTTCTGTTTTGTAATTTACTAGCTAAGTACCTATCTGGTTTGTTAGAGTGTAGAAAGTATCCAGCTTTAAGTCTCTGGAGAGCTCTCATCGCTGAGTAATTTAGAATTTTCGTCAGAAGATTTCTTTTAGTTTGAAGGATTCTAAATGTAATCTTAGATTGTGTGTTTTTGTGTTGGGTTTCCAGGGCCTTAATATCTGAATGGAGTTGGTTAATGGTTTCATTCGCTAATTTGATGAGTCTAGCCTTTTCCTTTATTAAAATCCCTCGAATATAGGGTTTGTGTGCTGTCCATGAGTTAAGTGGATTGATTGTGGAATCTGTGTTTAAAGACCAGTACTCCTTCATGAGCTTCTCTACCTCTGTGTGAAACAATGCATTGTTAAGGATGGAGTGTTCAAATCTCCAAGATTTTGGCTGACGAAAGTCAGTTAGTCCAGTCATTGTTAATTGGAGTATCAATGATCTGACCAGACACACGGGTGTATACTTGAGGATAAGATGTTTGGTACCAGAATCTGACTAGTCCATATGTAGTCCAGTCTAGTGTAAATATTATGGGCATGTGAGTAAAATGTATGGTCTGTAGTATGGCCATATAGTGTTTACCAAGTATCTAGCAGATTATGTTCAGATATTGCTTCTCTTATGGACCTCACTATTGATAGCTGCCTAAGGTGTTTACCTGAACTCTTAGTGTCTCTCCCAGCGTCATGTTTGGTGATATTAACGTTAAAATCCCCTCCAAGTATTATCCTAGAATTGGACCACTGCGTAAGTATATGAGAGATGTGCTGGAAGAAAGAGCGCTGACCGTCATTTGGAGCGTAAACATTACATAGAGTGATATTGATGCCTTTTAGCTTTTAATTTTATATATTGCGTGAGTGCAATTTTACGTTTGACATTGGTATTAAGGCCTCTCACATTATGTGAGAGTATAGTTAAATCATTAGGCATATGAACTAAGGGTGTTATCTGTCTCATTGTCAGTGGCCCTAGAGAACACTAGCAGGGGTCTCCATATGGGGACGTTATACCATCTCTGGACAACAATGTGAACCTTTGTAAACATCAGATCTTGAACCAATAATAACAAAAGAAGAAAACTGAACAATATAAACATTAAACAATAAATAATTATCTTGCATTCAGGAGATAAGGGGGTTAGAAAAAACAAAGAAAAAACTTCTAACATCCTATCTAAACGTGCAGTAGATCAATATAAAGTAGCTTATAGTAAGACAATAGTGAACCAGCAATGTTCCATTATATGAAACTTGTCCAAAGCGAATAACCTTTTAACATGAAGAATTTATAAACCGATCATCAATCTCATATCTCCCATCTCCCCTACCCTCCCGGTCAAGAAGAGTTCCTCCTGTCTAGGAGATCTGGGGCCTCTATTACCACATAGACACTCTCTCCGTAGTGTTTGTCAATTCTCAGAAACATAGTCAAAGTGTCTGCATATAATAAACACAGTCTCATATCTTTAAGGCAATAGTTTGTTCCCTCGTGCATGGCTCATGCCTGAGCATATCTTGTTCTGAGAACACCAGTATTCCCACAGTTTATATCAAAGTTCCCGGGGGAGGTAGGGAAGAGAAAAAAAAAGGGGAGACATTCACATTCACCAGATCATACTTATCTGAACAGTGAGATATGCCTCGATCTAATTCTTCGGCCTCTACCTTTTCACAGTTCTAAGCCTTGTACTATTTTGGTCTTTTCCTTTGAACTGTAATCCCCTTGGCTCTTCTGTAGCTTTTTTCTCTCTGTTAACTGGTATCTTCCTCTGTGTCTTTATCAGAAGTTGAGAGGTCTGGAAGCTCCATATTCAAATAGGAGCATATCTCTGGCATGTCTTGATGATCTCTAATGGACAGTGTCTTTCCTTCGTGTTGTATTATTAGGGCAAATGGGAAACCCCATCTATAAGGTATTTGCCTTTTTCGAAGTAGCAGAGTTAAAGGTCACAAAGAATATCTTCTCTGGAGTGTTCGCACACATAAGTCCTGGTAAAATTGAATTACCAAGCCCTGGAATTTGAATGTTTGATGCTGTCTTGTCGCCGAAAGGATTGCTTCTTTGTCTGGAAAGCGTAACAGTTTTACGACCACATCTCTTGGTGGATGATCTCCTTTGGGCCTGGGTTTGAGAGCATGATGCGCTCTCTCAATTTGGAAGTGATCCTCTTCACTGTGTCCTGTGATAGCCTTGAACAATTGTTTCAAATAGGTTTGCAATTCTGTCTGCGTCACCAGCTCTGGTATCCCTTTAAGCCTCAGATTGCATCTACTCGTGCGATTCTCAATGTCCTCCATTTTATCTTGGAGGTCTTCTATTTCCTGTTTATGAGATTGAATTTGCTGTGAGATTTTATCAGTAGCTTCTTCACGATGATTATCAGTCTCTTCTAGCGCAGCTACTTTTGTGCCCAGTTCTTGCATATCCTGCTTTATTTCCGTTAGGCTGTTAGTTACTGTGGTTTGAAAGGAATCATGTTTTGCCCACATTTTTTCAAAGTTCATTTTGATGTTCTGTTTGGATACCATATCTTTTAAATCCGCCTTTGTAATAGGCGTCTGATCAGTATCAGCGGTTCTTTCATGATATGATTGGTCTGAGGCACCATCCACCTCTGTTTCTAGAAGCTCTAAGGATTTATCTCCTTTAGATGGCTTAAAAAATAAATTGGTAGCTGTTTGCTTGCCAGCTGAAGTGACTTTTTTAACTTGTCTGGAGGACATCTTAAGTATTTTAATCCAATGTCTTAGCCCTTCAACACAGTAATGTAGTAGGAGTAAACCTGTTCAGTGTGAATCAGTGTGTAACTTTTGAATATGAGTGTGCAAACGTGAAGCACAGACCCTCAAAGTTTCAAGTGAATATATCTCTCTAATTGGTGTTTATTGCGTTACAGTCATAACAGACTTCAGGGGTATTAAATTGCAATGTTCCTATATATGGCGGATATTAGTTATTTCTAGGGCTCAGCTATCATACCAGATCTCTCCTAATTATTATTTTCTGTCTTCACATGCTTAAACCATATATCTTTCTGTTGTGTTTTGAGGAGCAACCAGGAAACTGCCTTTTTTCTCTTTGAACATTATTATGTACACTGCACAGAACACTTCATTTCTTTTAACATGTGAGAGTCCTAAGTTGTGTGCCAGTCATGCTTATGTCCCCACCGGGAGGGAAATTACAGCTGAGTACCTCAATACAGCCTTCCGTTGTCTTTCATATCTGAAAATTACAGTTTGCAGACTAAGACTTCTTTTTCTCTGTCTTATTTTACCCCTTGTTCCCGGTTTTAGGCTGACAAGTAGTGTGGTATTACTGTGATGCAATGGAGCAGTGAACTGTATCAGTCGCTTCTTACCCCTTAACATGTAAGACCAGTATTTCAAGCAGGGCTCCGGTCATTGCGGTTGGTAGCGTCACGTGTAGGGCAAGATGGCGTCAGTGTTTTCACCGTGGGAAGCAGAGGCCCACGTCTGCGATGTTATCCGGTTCTACCTTCGCCAGGCTACTTCCAATTTGCTGCTGCAGGGTCTCCACTTGTCCCTTAACTGCCCCATATAAAAATAACACTGGTTCTAAGTTTCCGGTACTACACAGCCATCTCCGTCTCTTGCCAGGCTCCGCCTCAAAAAAGACTTTTGTATAAATTGGTACTGACGTTACAGGACAGGCTGTAAGGTGTGCAGTACACCTATACTGACAAGACTTGTAATAGCAGCGTTAGGGGAAAAGCAGCATTATGGCCATAACGCCAAACTCGTAATCTAGCTGATTGTTAGTTGGTATGCTCTTCTTTATTCAACTTGCTATGTCATTTTAGACATCCAGTGCAGTGATAAGAACATAATATACTGTTTCTGGCATAAAAATCAGAACGCTTCAGTTTTTACTTAATTGGCAAACTGTAAAAATATTTCAAAGGGCAAAGCAGAATTAACTCTTCTCATATAAACATTTTGTATAATGTGTCAAGGAGATACTGTTACATTGGATAATTGTGAATTATTCAGTTAAAAATACACATGTGGCTATTTACTTCTGTTGTGCTGCATTTATAATTCATAAGACATCTGCTTCCAGATTATTTGTTTACATTTAGGAGCACAATGATTTAAAAAAAAAAAACTACAATGTTGCAAAAAAGAAAAAGTGTATTGCAAATGATTTAAATTCCGGAAATATTTAAAAATAAATTTAAGTAAAGCTCAGTTTAAAGGGATAGTAAACATCAAAAAATGTTATTGTTTAAAAATATAGATAATCCCTTTATTTACCATTCAACGGTTTTGCATAAACAACACTATTATAGAAATATAATTTTACCTCTGTAATTACCTTGTATCTAAGCTTCTGCAGACTGCCTACTTATCTCAGATTTTTTTTGACGTCATTTTAGTGTTTTTTGTTTTTTTTGGTAATGTTATATTCAAATCAGCCAATAGCATGAGCACTGCTTAAATCCTATTGGCTGTTCACATCAGGTACCTTGCATTCAAGTTTGAGTGTGTGGCGGATGATTGCATGAAGAGGATCCACATTGCTGAAGACAGCTGCCGCTGAATTAGTGTGGGTGGGCGGCGGTTTAAGGGTTTTTAGGTTTTATATAGTATTCGCGATGCTGGAGATGGTGGTTTAGCAGTTAATAGAGTAGTTTATGGGTGTTAGTGTACTTTGTAACATTTTTGTTATGAGTTTTGTAAAATATTTTTGTTTCGCAAAATCCGTAACTTCTGCTCTCAGATCGTGGAATGGATTGTGGCGGTATAAGTTATAACGCTAGCATTATAGCCGGACCGCACAACCTGTAATACGGACGCAATGAAAATTGCACACTGAAAAGTAATTTTTTGAGTGTGAAATGGAGAGTTGCGTAAAGGCTAAAATGCTAGCATTATACTTATACCGCTGCGACTTTAATACAGGAGACGTGCATATTCCGTGTGCAATGGCCAATTTTTCAGCGGTATAGGCGTACCGCAAAACTTGTAATCTAATGCCCTCTAGCTGTGAAAAACTGTCAAATGCATTTAGATAAGAGGCGGCCTTCAAGGGCTTAGAAATTAGTATAGGAGCCTACCTAGGTTTAGCTTTCAACTAAGAATTACAAAGAACACAAAGCAAATGTGATGATAAAAGTAAATTAGAAAGTTGTTTAAAAATACCTACCCTATCTGAATCATGAAAGTTTAATTTGGACTTTACTATGCCTTTATAGACTGACATTTTTTTCATTTTAATAATTTGAATGCAAATTAATTCAGTACAACAAACATAAAATATTGTTTTTCATAACATTAAAGTAAATATAAATGCATTAAACTAATCAATGTTATGAAAATCAGCTAAGAAACTTTATTGACCACAATGTACATCAATTATTATTAGTACATCTGAGATACATATAGCAGTCAATTACATTCTACAGACATTTCTAAGAATAAGACTTTTTTTTTAAAGTGTTTGTGAAATGCACTTTTCATGTTTTGGTCATTTGTTTAGTTTTCTTCTAACTTAGCAACAATAAAGAAAAATAATTGACTTACAGATATGGCCAAAAGCCCAACAAGAGTTTTCCAAAATGCATGCTGACAAACCACAGTCCTTCTGGAAGAATGTCCTTTGGAGTCGAGCTTTTTGGCAAATCACAACAATTCCATGTTTACAGAAGGAAAAAAGAAACTTTCAAAGAAAAGAACACCATCCCTACCATGAAACATGGAGGAGGCTCAGTGATGGTTTGGGGTTACTTTGCTGTCTCTGGTACTGGGTGCCTAGAATCTGTGCATGGCACATTGAAACCAGAAAACTATTAAGCTATTCTGGAGTGAAACATAGTGCCAAGTACCAGAAAGTTGTGTCTCAATCACAGGCCATGGGTCCTCCAGCAGGATAATGACCAAAAGCATATCTCAAAAACCACCCAAGAATAGATGCGAAGAAAGATCCGAAGTGGCCTTTTATGAGTCCAGATCTGAATCCAATAGAACATCTGTGGAAAAAGCTGGAACTCACAGTTAGGAAATGGCACCCATCAAACCTGAGAGAACTGGAGCAGTTTGCTCTAGAAGAGTGGGCCAAAATCCCAGTCAAAATATATAGCAATCTTATTCAGAGCTACAGAAAGCACTTGATTGCAGTTATTGTCACCAAAGGCTGTGCTAAAAAATATTATGTTGAGTATCAATATTTTGTCCATGCCATTCTCATTTGTCTTCCTATTAAAATATACTTTTGTCAGTTTTATTAAATTCAGAGAAAATTGTGCATTTTTCTAAAAAAGTGGAAAGGTACCAATACTTTTGGACACATCTGTACTACTAAACCTCTAGCATCAGACTAAGTATATATCTTCCAATCACTGATACATTATAACATAAAAACTATTTCAAGTATCAAATGTGCAGAACCAGTCCAGTCATCATTGTACTTTTATATTTTATACCTATGGACAGCAGAATGTTTTGCCACTTTATAAATAAAAGTATATTAATAATAATAATAATAATAATAATAATAATATTGTACTTTATTTATAAAGCAGCAACAAATTCTGCAGAGCTGTCCATAGGTACAAAATATAAAAGTACAACGATGATACACTATTTCTAAGAGACAAGAAAAAAATGATCAAACAAATACAGGAGGAATTGAGGGCCCTAATTCCCATAGAGAATTACAATCTAGAAGGGTAGAAGGGTGAGAAACAGGAGATGGGGACTGCAAAGGTGAGGATGATATTAGTACAGAGTTAGATGGAGGCAATTATTAGGTGGAATTAATTTGTTACTGAGTTGGGTTGTAGGCTTCCTTGAAGACTTTTTAGGGAGTGTTTAAAGGAGGACAGATTAGGGTAGAGTAGGACAGCGCTAGGAAGTGCTGCATGAGAGAAGTCCTGCAGTCTTGCATGGAAGGAGGTGATGGTATAATATGCAAGGAGTAGGTAATTGTTGGACCTTAGGGGTGAGCAGAGAACTCTGTGGCCAAGACGTTTGCTAAAGGCATCCCGGAGTCAAGCAAAAGCCAAGTTCAAGCCACTAAAAGTATACAGCACTTACCACAGACGAGAGGATCATAATTACAGGTTAAAGGTCAGGAGCCGTGACACATGAGCTGTGAAGGTAAGCAAACTAAAGTGCGGCGAAAGCCGTGGTCGAAGTTGCGCTGATTTGGAGGTACGTGGGAGAAAGTTTTCTGTACATCAGAGGAAAGTAACCATGTAAGCCCCACAACTGTATTCCTGTTGATTTGTCTGTCTGTTTGGAGGATATGCTATACAGAACTTTGGCTTCCTTAAAATCCTGCTTTTCCTGCATACACATTTATATGTAGCTACTCTGTGCCTATCAGTTGCAACTGCATCTATTGTGGAACATTGGCTGCTTTTCCTTAAACTCCAAAACATTGCAGTATTATTAATAAGTTTGCCGGGTTTTTCATGCATCAACTAACTTTACTCTATGTTGGATGATTGTTGGAAGAATAATATGCCTACCACATGCGGTTAATTTAGTGAACTTTATGGAGACTTCTACAGCTACCTGTATGAGCTCTATAGCTGCAATGTTTTAAATGTGTGCTTTTTGTATGTGTGTTCTACCTCTGTGTGCATTATAATTTAATGAATAAAAACCAAGTATAGGTTTAATCTGAACAAAGTGTGCTGAATTCCCTATCTATTTCTAAAAACTAAGGGTTACAAGTTTCCTATTTTTTTTCTTATCTCTAGTTCTTTATCAACCAACATATTTGCAAGTTTAACTGAAACTGTTTGGAAGGTCAAATAAGTAGAGGTAGTTCTGGAAAAAGCTGTTCCTTCAAACAACTGAGGGAACAGCCCCTCTACTTTAAAAGTGATCCAGAATACAGGAAAGATTCAACAGGTTATGATGGAAGAGGACTGTATTATTAAGAGGAAACAGTTGGTGATGGGGTCCAGCATGTTGCTTTTCTAGCGTACAAATTATTGGGAGGGACTGGAGATGACCTATCTATCATGGTCAGTAGGAATTTGGGGCCCTAAAGAATGATTTCAGGGAACTAGTAAGTTAACAGTAGGAAAACCAAGGTCAAATTTTCTTGTCACCCATTATAGTAGAATGACAGTAAAGCAGTCCAAGGGTAAATCACTAGAATGGTCAGGCAGGCAGGGTTTGGCAACAGAGAGGCAATCCAGAACAATAGGGGTTAATCAAGCAGAATGGTCAGACAAGCAGAGGTCAGCAGCAGTATATCAATCCAGCAATTTAGGGGTTAACAGGCAGAGTGGTCAGACAAGCAGAGATAAGCAGCAATAAGGCAATCCAGAGAATAACGATCTATCACACCCAGGAGCACACAAAGTAACACCTATACTTGGGCAGTGATAGATCGTTCTGAGCAACTTACATAGGCGCAGGATTCACGCCACAGGAATCCAGACCGGCATCAGAGAGAGCAGCGTGCGGTGATGACATCAGCGGCGAACGCATCCAACCTGAAACAGCCCCTGACAATGAGCAGGGAAAGAGACGCTGCGCCCCTAGCAACAGCTAGAGCGGCGTGACATAGCCCCTCCCCCCCCCCAAAGGTTCCCTCCCGGAACCAGAGTCGGCTTTAAAGGATGAGCAACATGGAATCTGGAGACCAAAGAAGGAGCATGTACGTCACGGGCAGGAACCCAGGAACGATCCGCCACAGAATAACCCTTCCAACGTACAAAATACTGTGTCTGTATCTGGAGTCCAGGATCTTAGTAACCTCATACTTAGGATTGCCATGGACCAGGAGCAGAGGAGGAGGAGCTCTGAGTTGGGTATATCTATTCCTGATGTACGGCTTGAGTAGAGATATGTGGAAGACTGGGTGTATGTATAGGGTTTTGGGCAAGGCCACTTTATAGGCAACAGGAGACAGTCTTTTCAGGACTTTGTATGGACCGATAAACCTAGGACCTAGTTTGTGACAGAGTTGACTTAGACGATTATGTCAAGTAGAGACCCAAACAGGTTCACCTACCAAGATGGCATGTACAGAGGCTCTATGATGATCAGCAAACTTCTTATATCTAGAGACAGCTGAACGTAGCTGAGAGTGAATACGTCGCCAATGAGTTGTGAGTTCAGTAACGTGGCGGTCTGCAGCAGGAACCCCAGTGGACTAAGCAGAAAGAGGGAAGACACAAGGTTGCTACCCTGCTGCAGCTTGAAATGGAGAACATCGTAGAAAAGAGTGCCAATGAGTGTTTCTTGCCACCTCGGTTAGGGGAAGCAAGTCAGACCAATTGGCATGGAGAAAATTGACAAAGGCTCTAAGGTAGGACTTGATATCCTAGTTTACTCTCTCAGTTAGTCCATTGGTCTGAGGATGGTGTCCAGAAGACAAGGAAACAATGGTTCCAATCAACTTGCAAAAGGCTCTCCTAAAGGTAGAGATGAATTGTGGACCTCTGTCGAAAACAATATTCACAGGAATGCCATGAAGTCATGCAAGAGAAAAAGAGATGATAATTTCTGGGCCGAAGGCAGTTTCATTAAGGGTACAAAATGAGCCGGTCTGGAAAAACGATCCACCACAACCTAGATAACTGTATGGTGGTCAGAAGGTGGGAGGTCCACAATGAAGTCCATAGTTATGTGTGTCCATGGTTGTTTGGGAATGGACAATGGTTGGAGCAAGTCAGGAGGCAAGGATCAGGGAGTCTTGTTGGCAGCACAAGTCATGCAGGCCTTCACATAATCCTGAGTGTCAGACTTCATAGTAGGCCACCAAACATGTTGGAAAAGATGCTTAAAAGTCCTAGTCAAACCAGGATGTCCTGAGAGATTACTATTATGAGTCCAGGATAGCACAGGGGTGCATAGGTTCAGAGGTACAAAGAGGATATCAGAGGCCACAGGGGCTCCAGGAGGTTTACTAGACTGGGCAAATTGCAGTCTTTACAGGAGGTATGATGTTTTCAATAGGAGCTTCAGAGGAATCACTTGAGTGAGGGAACTGACGGGAAAGGGCGCCCGCCTTCTTGTTCTTGGTCCCAGGAAGATAAGAGACCACAAAGTTAAAATGGGAAAAGAACAAGGCCCACCTTGCCTGTTGAGGATTGAGTCGATGAGCAGTCTCTAGGTAAATCAGATTCTTGTGGTTGGTGAGAATCTGAATGGGATTGGTGGTGCCCTCTAACCAATGACGCCATTCAGTCATAACCATCTTAATGGCTAGAGTTCACAATTACCCACATTGTAATTCCTCTCTGCAGGAGTAAAGCGTTTAGAGAAAAAGGCTACAGGGTGTTGCTTGAAAGTCAAAGAATCCCTTTGGGTTAGAACTGCTCCAGCCCCTATCTCAGAGGCATCAACCTCTAAAGTGAACTGTAGGTCAAGATCAGGATGGTAGAGCACAGGAGCAGAACAGAAAGCCTTTTTCATATGAGAGAAAGCATTTATAGCTTCAGGAGGCCAATGGTTACAGTCTTTGTTCCGTTTTGTCAATTCAGTGAGTGGAGCGACTGTTTGAGAAAATTTATTTATAAACTTCCAGGTAATAATTGGAGAACCCCAAGAATATCTGTAATTCCTTTAATGAAGTAGGTTGAGGCCATTCTAAGACTGCAGTGAGTTTAGCAGGATCCATGGAAAAATCCTCCTTCTAGATGACATAACCAAGGAATTGGATCTGAACTTGATCAAACTCACATTTTTCTAGCTTGGCTACCAACGAATTGTCTCAGAGAGGTTGAAGTAGCTTTCTCACGTGTTTATGATGCTCCTCCAAAGTGGAAGAGAAAACAAGGATGTCACCCAGATAGACGATGACAGTGCAGTTGAGGAGGTCATGGAAGACATTGTTGACAAAAGCCTGGAAGACTGCATGGGCATTACACAGCCCAAAGGGCATTACAAGGTATACGTAATGCACTGATCTTGTGTTGAAGGCGGTCTTCCAGTCATGGCCTGGGATGATACGAATCAGATTCTATGCCCCACGTAAGTCCAGCTTGGTGAAGAAGCGAGCATCCTGGAGTGAGTCATACAGTTCGGTGATCAAAGGAATGGGATAGCAATTCTTGATAGTTATGTTGTTCAAGGCCCTGTAGTCGATGCAGGGTCTGAGCCCACCATCCTTCTTACTGATGAAAAAGAAGCCTGCCCCAGCAGGAGAGGACGAAGGGTGAATGAAACCTTTAGCTAGGTTCTCTGGGATGTACTCCTCCATGGATTTGGTTTCAGCTTTGGAGAGTGGATACGTCCTCCCCAAGGCCGGCCCTAGCCATTGCGGGGCCCAAGGCAGGATGACAATATGCGGCCGACTTTCTCTCTGCCTCCAACCCTGCCCCATCTCCGCCCGATCTCTGCCCCATCCCCAACCAATCTCCGCCTCCAATCCCAGCCAATCTCTGTCCACAACCCCGCCCCCACCGTTTTTTACAACAAAAAACATGGAAGAAAAATAATGTAAGGTAATGCACAACATTTTAAATAAAAAAACATATAAATCCACTAAAGTGGAGCATTATAACATTGTATATATTGCAATATACCATTTGTACTATTGGAACAACAGTTTATGTATATAATGAAGAATTATGCTGACAATTAGGAACAGTTGAGTTTAACTGGGCCTTATTTTTATGTGTTTTCTTATGATAACAAGAACATTACAGAGATGCCAGGTCCGCCCTAGCAAGGGCAGGTCCCTAGGCAGAATGACAGCACAGGCCTCTACCAAGAACAAAAAAAATCTTAAAAGAAATGGGGCAATGCACTGTACCACACAAACATAGTGCACAGATATAATACACACACAGAGATACACACATACATCCCACAAAGCCCACATAGCCAGCCCATACAGCCAACACACACACACAGCCCACACACACGCACACACAGCACACACACACACAACCCACACACAATTAGCCCCCACACACATACATCCCACAAAGCCCACATAGCCAGCCCATACAGCCAACACACACACACAGCCCACACACACACAGCCCACACACACACACATAGCCCACACACACACATAGCCCACACACACATCCCACACAGACACACACACAGCCCACACACAAAAAGCCCCCCCCACACACACACACACACATAGACCATAGACACACACAGCCCCCACACACACACAGACCCCACACACATACAGCCCCCCCCCCACACACACAGAATAGCCCACACACACAGAATAGCCCCCCACACAAACACATAGCCCACACACACACACACGCACACACACATTTCACACACAAACACAGCCCACACACACACACAGCCCCCCCCCCCCCCACACACACAGAATAGCCCCACACACACACACACACAGAATAACCCCCCCACACACAGAAAAGCCTACACACAAACAGAATAGCCCCACCACACACAGAATAGCTTACACCCACACATAGAATAGCCCCCACACACACAGAATAGTCCACATACACACACAAAATAGCCCACACACACACAGCCCACACACACCACAGCCCACACACACACACCACAGCCCACACACACACACAGCCCACACAGCCTACACACACACACACCACACAGAGACAGCCCACACAGCCCACACACACACACAGATACCCCACAAACGCAAACAGATAGCCCACACACACAGACAACCCCCACAAAGCCCACACAGCCAGCCCACACACACACACACACACCACACAGAGACAGCCCACACAGCACACACACACAACCCACACACACTTAGCCCACCCACACACACACAGCCCACACACACACATAGCCCCCCCCACGCACATAGCCCACACACATCCCACACAGACACACACACAGCCCACACACACAAAGCACCCCCCCACACACACAGCCCACACACACACACAGCTCACACGCACAAAGAATAGCCCACACACACACAGAATAGCCCACACACATCCCCCCCCCACACACAGCCCCCCCCCCACACACACACAGGATAGCCCTAATCCACTTACTTCCTTATTATGATGTGGGTTATGATCACATGATTGGTATTAACCTATAAACAGCGGATGATAGTATTCACCAAAATCGGAGATGTGAATAATAAAGATCTCTATTCTGTATTTAGAAAATAGCAGTTATGTGAATTCATATAATGCTGCTTTGATCTCTAATTGTGGTTTGAGGATTGTATATAGTACGGATTAAACTATCTACTATAGTCATCATCAATACTAGTCCAAGGATATTTAAATAAAGTTAATTATGGTCACCTGACTAAAATTGACCAATGTAGTGCAGATGGAGTTTCTCTCTATCTCTACATAATGAGTCAAAACGATTCCTATTGGTAGGTCGACCTGACAAGTGTTTATAAACTTTTTATGTTAAATCATATAAGAGGGAAGTGTTGATGAGGGTAGAGAAATAGTAGTAAAGAGTGTTAGATTGTATAAGAGGGAAGTGTTGAAGAGGGTAGGGAAATAGTAATAAATCAATATTATACTAAACCAGCTAATTAATAATGAAGGACAACAAGGTGTAAATGTGACTTATAAAGTGGGTGTCCTAATTATAAGTGAATATGAGCACTAGCCAAAGTGCTGCTATTTGATTTTGATTATATACTAATGATAATAAAGTCATATGGCTTACTAGAAGAGGGAAGTAATAAAATAGATACTACAAGTGTGGGGTGTACTAGATATATAAAAGATTACTGATGTGATATTGTTGCTTTATTTAACATACTATATGGAATTTAACATCTGATAAAGATGTCCCTCCTATCAGATGGTTTTGCTATGTGTCACACACCTAAGATCTATCAAAAAAAGGGGAAGATTATTCAGCTCAGGAGATATATCGCCCCTTACTAGCAATAAAAATTATAGAATTCTAATATAGTATTAATGAAAAAACAAGTTTAGAGTGAGTGCACCTGGTGAGTGTTAATGTTGGGAAAATTGGTTAATATAACCACGCTCTAAACCCTACAAGTGTGACAATTGTTCCTTCAAACAACTGTCTAAGAATGAAGCGCAATAACCAAGGTGAGGGGAGCTAGAGGTATAATTAGTGGTGATTGTATGTTACTGTGTAACCTAAATAAAAGTTTATGCTTAAGCGTTATGGTTGAAAAAATAATATATTTATTTTAAAAACACTTTAAAACATGTGCATAGTAAAAGTATAGAGCTCTATTACTTTAAGACATATAAAACAAATTATACAAATTGTAATAACAATAATTGAAGCTTGAAAATAGTTGCTAAAATATTGTACACTTATTTGCTTGCTTAAATATTGTACACTTTTTGCTTGCTTCTGTGTTTTATACGGTCCCTTTTAAGGCTTTAAAAGTTTAGTATTAATGTTCTTCTAGTACTCACGATTTTGTCTTGAGTGTAAAAGGCTTTTTAGCTTTATGGGGTTATAAAAAAACGTTGTGGAGGCAAAATACGTTTGGAGTAAATACAGCCTTAAAGTTGACAATCTTGCTTTTTGTAGTTTTGGAGGTTAATATGAACAAGCTGTTGATTTGTTTCTATTTCCTTTGTTAAGCTGATACAATGTATATCTCCAATTTGTTGTACTAGAGAAAAGTCTTAGCCGTTTTAGCGCTGATAAGGTGCTTGAAAGTTCCTCAATTTTTCGTGAGGGTTTTAAATTGAATTATCCGTTGGTCTCTGAGACTGTGTACCCTATTTTGTACTAGTATGCTATTCAGGGTTTGCTGGAGTCTCTAAGAGGCTTATAGCGTTTGAAAATTCCTCAATCTTTAGCAGGAGTTTGTTTGCGAATTACCGTTGGTCTCTGAGACTGTATACCCTATTTAGTGCTAGTATGCTATTCAGGGTTTGCAGGAGTCTCTAAGTCTATAAGCCTCTTAGAGACTCCTGCAAACCCTGAATAGCATACTAGCACTAAATAGGGTATACAGTCTCAGAGACCAACGGTAATTCGCAAACAAACTCCTGCTAAAGATTGAGGAATTTTCAAACGCTATAAGCCTCTTAGAGACTCCAGCAAACCCTGAATAGCATACTAGTACAAAATAGGGTACACAGTCTCAGAGACCAACGGATAATTCAATTTAAAACCCTCACGAAAAATTGAGGAACTTTCAAGCACCTTATCAGCGCTAAAACGGCTAAGACTTTTCTCTAGTACAACAAATTGGAGATATACATTGTATCAGCCTAACAAAGGAAATAGAAACAAATCAACAGCTTGTTCATATTAACCTCCAAACTACAAAAAGCAGATTGTCAACTTTAAGGCTGTATTTACTCAAACGTATTTTGCCTCCACAACGTTTTTTTATAACCCCCATAAAGCTAAAAAGCCTTTTACACTCAAGACAAAATCGTGAGTACTAGAAGAACATTAATACTAAACTTTTAAAGCCTTAAAAGGGACCGTATAAAACACAGAAGGCAAGCAAAAAGTGTACAATATTTAAGCAAGCAAATAAGTGTACAATATTTTAGCAACTATTTTCAAGCTTCAATTATTGTTATTACAATTTGTATAATTTGTTTTATATGTCTTAAAGTAATAGAGCTCTATACTTTTACTATGCACATGTTTTAAAGTGTTTTAAAATAAATATATTATTTTTTCAACCATAACGCTTAAGCATAAACTTTTATTTAGGTTACACAGTAACATACAATCACCACTAATTAATACCTCTAGCTCCCCTCACCTTGGTTATTGCGCTTAATATAGTATTAACCAACTAGTGTATAGCTGGCATTATTTCAGCAGATGTCATTCACTAACCATCAATTATACAAAATATCATATTAAAGTAGCAGAGTCCAATACAGATGTTAGCACGCATCAGGTTTTTCACTTGTATTACAATTTTAAAGTAAATGCAATCACTTGAGTGCAATTGAAGTTAAAGGGACAGTAAACCTTAAAAATAATGTTATATAATTCTGCACATAGTGCAGAATTATATAACATTATAATAGCCAAACATTATAAAACATAATGTACCCTATTAATTTTTTTAAAAAAAAACCGCTGTTTTACAGACCCGCTCTCTGTACTCTGCTGAGCGGGTCTGTTATATTCACACAGCGCATCGGGCCAGCTGTATAGTCACAGCCGGTCCGACCCGCGCCATAGCACAAAGTGCAGCTCGCTCCTGCTGTCAGACATAGCCGGGCTGTGACTATACAGCTGGCCCGATGCGCTGAGTAAATATAACAGACCCGCTCAGCAGAGTACAGAGAGCGGGTCTGACACTTTAATGCGTGTTGGGTTACAAAACACATCAAAATACAATTACAAAGTACACTTACACTCATAATAGCACCATCTAATAACAATTATTAAAAAAGAATAATGCACAATACCCAAGATGGCTCCCAATAAGGTAGAGGGGGAGGGTTAGAGAGCTGTTTGGGGGGGGGGGGTCAGGAAGGTTGGGGGCTAAGGGGGGGTCCTACACAGCAGCATAGGTAAATATGCTAAAAAAAAATTCAAAGATACCTTGTTAGTACTGGCAGACTTTCTGCCAGTACTTAAGATAGCGGGGACAATTGTGAATTGGGGGACGGAAGAGAGCTGTTTGGGAGGGATCAGGGGTGTGATGTGTCAGGTGGGAGGCTGATCTCTACACTAAAGCTAAAATTAACCCTGCAAGCTCCCTACAAGCTACCTAATTAACCCCTTCACTCCTAGACATAATACACGTGTGATGTGCAGCTGCGTTTAGCTGCCTTCTAATTACCAAAAAGCAATGCCAAAGCCATATATGTCTGCTATTTCTGAACAAAGGGGATCCCAGAGGAGCATTTACAGCCATTTTTGCCATAATTGCAAAAGCTGTTTGTAAATATTTTCAGTGAGAAAACCTAAAGTTTGTGAAAAAGTTTGTGAAAAAGTGAACAATTTTTTTCTTATTTGATCGCATTTGGCAGTGAAATGGAGGCATGAAATATACCAAATGGGCCTAGATCAATACTTTGGGTTGTCTACTACACTACACTTAAGCTAAAATTAACCCTACAAGCTCCCTAATTAACCCCTTCACTGCTGGGCATAATACACGTGTGGTGCACAGCGGCAATTTGCGGGCCTTTTAATTACCAAAAGCAACGCCAAGCCATATATGTCTGCTATTTCTGAACAAGGGGATCCCAGAGAAGCATTTACAACCATTTGTGCCATAAATTGCACAAACTGTTTGTAATAATTTCAGTGAGAAACCTAAAATTGTGAAAAATGTAACGTTTTTTTTTTATTTGATCACTTTTGGCGCTGAAATGGTGGCATGAAAATATACCAAAAATGGGCCCTAGATCAATACTTTGTGTTGTCTACTACACTAAAGCTAAAATTACCCCATAAAGCTCCCTACATGCTCCCTAATTAACCCCTTCACTCCTAGACATAATACACTTGTGGTGCGCAGTGGCATTTAGCGGCCTAATTACCAAAAACCAATGCCAAAGCCATATATGTCTGCTATTTCTGAAAAAAGGGGATCCCAGAGAAGCATTTACAACCATTTATGCCATAATTGCACAAGTTGTTTGTAAATAATTTCAGTGAGAAACCTAAAGTTTGTGAAAATAAATCTGAAAAAGGGAAAAAAAAATTTTATTTGATCGCATTTGGCGGTGAAATGGTGGCATGAAATATACCAAAATGGGCCTAGATCAATACTTTTGGATGTCTTCTAAAATAAAATATATATACATGTCAAGGGATATGCAGGGATTTCCGAAAGATATCAGTGTCCCAATGTAACTAGCGCTAATTTTGAAAAAAAGTGGTTTGGAAATAGCAAAGTGCTACTTGTATTTATTGCCCTATAATTTGCAAAAAAAGCAAAGAACATGTAAACTTTGGGTATTTCTAAAATCAGGACAAAATGTAGAAACTATTTAGCACGGGTGTTTTTTGGTGGTTGTAGACGTGTAACAAATTTTGGGGGTCAAAGTTAGAAAAAGTGTTTTTTTCCATTTTTTCCTCATATTTTATATTTTTTTATAGTAAATTATAAGATATGATGAAAATAATGGTATCTTCAGAAAGTCCATTTAATGGCGAGAAAAACGATGTATAATATGTGTCGGTACTGTAAATGAGTAAGAGGAAAATTACAGCTAAAAACAAACACCGCAAAAATGAAAAAATAGCCTTGGTCCCAAAATGACAGAAAATGGAAAAGTGCTATGGTCATTAAGGGGTAAAATACAGCAAAGCTGCAGTAACATAACAGGCACCAAATAGGCAGGGAAATAACAAAAAATACAGACAGGAAAGTAGAGGGTGCATCTCTCAAGATCAAAAATAGCCCAGACAGATACAAAATTATCCAAATTGTCAGATTAATGTATCAAGGAAACCCCAGTCAAAACAATAGTCAAAAATACAAAATATAATTATCAGGAAAGGGGAATAACTCAAAGAAAACCTTGAAACTAAGAATTAATTATAGTTGTCAAGAAAAATATAAAATACAGAGCAGTTAAACTAGAAGTTCCAATAAATCCCCAAAAGACTGCAAATAAAAGACTTGCAACACAAGACTCAGAACACAAAACTACAGCACAGTAGAAAAAGCCAAATACAGAAACAGACCCACACTGCACACAGAGCATTGATATACTCACACACTACAGCAGCGCCAGCTACAACAGCACCAGCTGATTAATATCTACCAGGCTCCTCTAAAGGCACTGTACACTAACCCCAGCAGACACAGCACAACTTAAAGGGACAGGAAACTTCAACATTTTCTTCATGATTTGGCTCAATTTCAAACAACTTTCCAATTTTCTTTCTATTAACAAATTTGCTCTATTCTTTTGTTATCCTTTGCTGAAGGAACAGCATTACATTACAGACATCTAGCTGATCACATCTATTTAGCCAATCACAAGAGAAAAATGTGTGCAGGCACCAATCAGCATCTAGCTCCCACTAGTGTAAGATGTTGTAACGAAACATATCACCATAATCTGAAAACAACACAGCCACTGTATTCCTGCTTAGTCACCTCTCTCTTCCAGATATGCTACAGCCGACCAGCGGTAATGGTGATCTGGAGCCTGCAGGAGGGGAGTTTTCTTTAAGGTGTCCTCCGTGGAATTTGAATCCTCTAAGCGTTTCCTCTTCCTATCGAGAAGACTTTCTCAAGTCTTTTAAAGGGGAACTACCAGGATCATAGTTCTTCCCCTCTTTCCAGCTACATGTTCCTAGATTGGATATTCTTAATTAATAGCATTAGTGCAGTGAATAGTTCACTGCACAATTTATGAAACATTTTAAAACAAATAAAATAAAACAAACCTAGTTTATCCCCCATTGATCTTTCCAATATGGGGGCGTGAGCACAACGCAATCCATATTTCCATACATGTATAAGACATTTCCTTTCAATATAGTCTCTCTTGTGTTATGGACCATAAATACAGGACTAATTATCAGACTATATTATACATGCAATAACTTTTAATGATTTTTATTTTCCCTTTCTCTTTTCTTTTTATCTTATCCCATTTGGCATCACATATATTATTTTATTAATCACGTTATGTAGGGGCATGCCCCCTAACATACTCCACTATTTTTTATACTTAATAATAAGATGAAAATTTAAGGCAGCAGTTTGCAAAGACAATACAGTACTGTCAAGTATAAAAATGAGGTATAAATTCATATGATGAAAACATAATTTGGCCTGTTTATTAATTTTGTCTCTTAATAAATTAATGGAAATACCCCCTTAAATATGCAGTGCAATTTTATAAACTATAACTGGGCATAATACCAAATTTTAGTAAGTGACACAAAAATAACAATTTGGCTAAATATTATCAATAAAAAAAGACAAATACATGCATGCTAAAAATAGAGCCATTAGTATAATAATTTGCAAACCATGTAAGCTCAAGTAGAAAAGAAGAGGCGGATCCATCCAATACTTCCAAACACTGTGAATTTATTGTAGCAAATTTCTTTCACAAACAATTGTTGCAAAAAAACTCAGAGACACACACTTAAAACCATAGGAGCTGATGTGAGGTCCGGTTTCAGTCTTACATGTTTCGGCGGATCCTGACCGCCCTTATCATAGACCATACCTGAACCTCTACACCTGTAAGCCTTTTTACCTGTGTACAGGTATACGCCCTCAAACATTTACTCCAATCAAATGTATACAATAGGATTTGGCCTCAATCGGCTTGACAGCTTGGAAAAAATTCTATTAACTTACATAGGTTAATCTTAATCCTATAAGTGTCTTTATGTAACATTTTATAGAAAGACACAGCTAGTGCTGAATTGCAGATTCAACTTAAAAGGAGGTACTCATTTTTAGTCATTTACAACGCCAACTTCTAACACATCTATTAAAGACACATATAGAAAAATCATATACAGAAAAAGTTTCAGCAATAGAGGCCGGGTTTGAACTCACAACCTTTGGGTTAAGAGGCATTAAACCTAAGCACTATGCCACAGCAACCACATAGCTTTTATGGTACATTTAATAAAGCTATATAACCTTTATTTAGCATTAGTTTCCTTATAATAGCTAGATATCTAAAAAGTTACTTTTATGCAGTCTCGTTTGTTTATATATATATATATATATATATATATATATATATATATATATATATATATATATATATGATATATATATATATTATATATATATATATATATATATATATATATATATATATATATATATATAAGCAGAAAAGATGGATGTAGGTGTGGCGCTGTAAGAACACCCTAAAAATATATATTCAGTTGTAACATAAAGTGTTAGATTTGCTGCCTATGAATATCTATCTAGAGAAAACTATGCCCCCAAGGACAGTAAACCTGATAGAATAAAATGTTAAATGAATAGGGAAAAAGGGGAATAGGGAATATTCAAATTGGCGCAACACTCAAAAAATAAGATCTTAAAAGTTGGTGTCTAATTACAAGTAAGGCATAACATATGGTATCTAAAAATGAATGTATACAGTATACACAATTTACTGTGTTAGAGTATAGTAAACAATAAAAACGTTCTGGCCACGTAACTGGTATAATTCCCACTGAATAGTATGTGACAGATTTGGTACACAAAGATATTATATCAAAATGCAGCCATCTGTTTCAGGAATAACCTAAATGCTTGGCAGATGTGACTTTGCTTGGTATTTTAAAATGTTGTAATAACAACAGCCTAAGCGTGCAATATGTGGTGATAAAAATAATGATAATGATAAAGCAATTTCAATATTGAGTTTAGATCACAAATAATAATCCAATAAAGTACAAATTATAAGTCCAATGTTGGTAGAAAACTTCAATAGCTGTAGGTAGATGCGAGTAATACAAATGTTTAGGCAAATGAAACAATGTGTCCACGTTCCACAACGAGCCCGTTGGGAGTATACTTACACTCCGTTACCTCAATCTGATGAGGTAAGTGCCGCGCAGTGTATAGGTAGTTCTCCCTCCTGGTATCTGTGGTGTAGTGGAGCAGTGTCCTCTTATGATCCAGAGATCTTTTAGGTGTTCTCTCTCGAATTTGGCTCAATCATGTAAAAGAAAGGACATACAATAGTGCAACATTGTCTGGAAATATCACACTTCTTTTATTTGTTTAACAATTGTGCGCTTACATCAAATGACCTCAATAATATGAGGTAATTAAAAAACATTGATAAAAAGATTTTCTTTGTTCTTTGATTCTTGAACAAATAATCATAAAATCTGGTAAACTTCTATGTACAATATAGATGAAATATACGGTGAAAAAACAAGGAACCTGACGCGTTTCGAAGGTGTATCAAACTTTTGTGCCCTTCTTCCTCAGAGGTGATTACCGATTAATACATATGCTGCACTTAAATACACTGAAAAGCCGGGGCGGCGGCACGCCCCGTTATGCTAGTAAGTGTAACCATTGGTCTCTAAAGGTCACATGCCGGTTTAGTGTATTCTATTGGTCTAGAATCCGGTAGTGAGTATATCATGTGGCACTTCATTGATGCCATTGGATCTCAGAAATATGTACATTGTTTCCATAGAAACATAGTGAACTCCGGAGAATCTCCGATATAATAAAAAGCTTAAAATTTTTGTTAAAATCTGTTTGGTGTAATAGTTTAGGTAGTTGTGGCTTGATTTAAATAGACGTATATATTATATTAAATGTATATCGGACATGACACTCGAAAAGTAATGATATATTACCGATGACAGTTCTTTGGTTTAGTTATGTGGAGAATGAGAAATACTTTACTATAGTGATGGGAATATAAACAGTTAAGTGATTTATTTACCCTTAATGTAGTATAAATGTCTAAAAATCTAATAAAGTGGGCTGTTGCCCTGTTATTTAATATAATCCTAAACTATATAGCCCCGTAATGCTAGTAAGTGTAACCATTGGTCTCTAAAGGTCCACAGTCGGTTTAGTGTATTTCTATTGGTTTAGATCCGGAAGTGAGTATATCATGTGGCAGTTAATTGATTGCCATTGGATCTCAGTAATGTATACATTGTTTCCATAGAAACATTATGGAAACAATGTATACATTACTGAGATCAATAGAAATACACTAAACTGTCATGTGACCTTTAGAGCACATTGGTTACATTTACAGCATTACGGGGCTATTCAGTTACAGGACTATATTAAATAACAGGGCAACAGCCCACTTTATTAGATTTTTAGACATTTATACTACATTAAGGGTAAATAAATCACTTAACTGTTTATATTCCCATCACTATAGTAAAGTATTTCTCATTCTCCACATAACTAAACCAAAGAACTGTCATCGGTAATATATTATCACTTTTCGAGTGTCATGTCCGATATACATTTAATTTAATATAATATATACGTCTATTTAAATCAAACCACAACTACCAAAACTATTACACCAAACAGATTTTAACTAAAAAATTTTAAGCTCTTTACTATATCGGAGATTCTCCGGAGTTAACTATGTTTCTATGGAAACAATGTACATATCACTGAGATCCAATGGCATCAATGAAGTGCCACATGATATACTCACTACCGGTTTCTAGACCAATAGAATACACTAAACCGGCATGTGACCTTTAGAGACCAATGGTTACACTTACTAGCATAACTGGGCTGTGCCGCCGCCCCGGCTTTTCAGTGTATTTAAGTTCAGCATATGTATTAAATCGGTAATCACCTCTGAGGAAGAAGGGCACAAAAGTTTGATATACCTTCGAAACGCGTCAGGTTCCTTGTTTTTTCACCGTATATTTCATCTATATTGTACATAGAAGTTTACCAGATTTTATGATTATTTGTTCAAGAATCAAAGAACAAAGAAAATCTTTTTATCAATGTTTTTAATTACCTCATATTATTGAGGTCATTTGATGTAAGCGCACAATTGTTAAACAAAAAAAGAAGTTGATATTTCCAGACAATGTTGCACTATTGTATGTCCTTTCTTTTACATGATTGAGCCAAATTCGAGAGGAGAACACCTAAGAGATCTCTGGATCATAAGAGGACACTGCTCCACTACACCACAGATACCAGGAGGGAGAACTACCTATACACTGCGCGGCACTTACCTCATCAGATTGAGGTAACGGAGTGTAAGTATACTCCCAACGGGCTCATTGTGGAACGTGGACACATTGTTTCATTTGCCTAAACATTTGTATTACTCGCATCTACCTACAGCTATTGAAGTTTTCTACCAACATTGGACTTATAATTTGTACTTTATTGGGTTATTATTTGTGATCTAAACTCAATATTGAAATTGCTTTATCATTATCATTATTTTTATCACCACATATTGCACGCTTAGGCTGTTGTTATTACAACATTTAAAATACCAAGCGAAGTCACATCTGCCAACATTTAGGTTATTCCTGAAACAGATGGCTGCATTTTGATATATATCTTTGTGTACCAAATCTGTCACATACTATTCAGTGGGAATTATACCAGTTACGTGGCCAGAACGTTTTTATTGTTTACTATACTCTAACACAGTAAATTGTGTATACTGTATACATTCATTTTTAGATACCATATGTTATGCCTTACTTGTAATTAGACACCAACTTTTAAGATCTTATTTTTTGAGTGTTGCGCCAATTTGAATATTCCCTATTCCCCTTTTCCCTATTCATTTAATATATATATATATATATATATATATATATATATATATATATATATATATATATATATATATATACTATTATTGACTCAATTTTAGCTTTAAATTTCCCATATATAGAACTAGCGAAAGTTGGTTTGATAGGCCAGATATTGCTAGATTATACTGCTCTTAAAATTAACTATTTATTACTCCAGCAATTAATGATGTCATGTTCTGAGTTAAATCCCTCTGGGACTAATGTCCTAAATATAAAAATCCAATATGCTTCTTGTTTTTTTTAGAGTAGTCAGCCTGTCACCACCTCTGTGTGACTTTTGAATATGTTCAATGGCTGACCAACTGAAGGTACTTAGATCCTGATCATGTTCCTCTATAAAGTGGGATGCAAGAGCAGAGCATGATATATCATTCTCTATATATGAGATGTGCTCTCGAATCTGAGTTCTTACATCCCTTGTTGTCATTCCTATGTACTGTTTTTTATGCTCTGTGCATTCAACTAAATAGATAACATGATCAGTAGAACATTTTATACAGCCCTTGATATCATATTCTGATCCAGTAGTATATGACTTACAGGTCTTGGTTACTTTGATATACCCACATGCTCTGCATCTTTTACTTCCACATTGGTACACTCCATTTGTATGCAGCCAGGAACTTCCTGCACCCCTTTCCTTATTTTTAAGTTCACTGGGAGATAGTATATTAGCCAAGGACTTACTTTTTTTATATACAAATCTGCAGCCTTCATCAATTATTGGTTTTAGGGTACTGTCTCCATAGATTATAGGCAGATATTTATTTATAATCTCACAGACATCCTTATATTGATCTGAGAACTGGGTGATAAAGAGGGTCTACTATCTTTCTTATCAGTTTTCTCTTTTATTTTGAAAAGATCTTTCCTGTCCATTTTACTCACTTTTTCTCCAATGCTCAATACTTGTTGTCGATTATAACCTCTAGCTACCATCCTTTCTGTTAATTCTGACCTTGCTCTAACAAAATCTCTATCTTGGGAGCAATTCCTTTTGGTTCGCATCATTTGACCCTTTATTATTCCCTTGATGACATATTTTGGGTGATTACTTTTGGCGTGCAATAAAGCATTGCCCGCAATCGGTTTTCTATATAAGTCTGTAATGACTCTCCCATTTTGTCTATCAGCAATCAAAACAAGGTCTAAATAGCTAATTCTTTCTTTGCTCCAGTCAGAGGTAAATCTCATACCTAGTCTATTATTGTTAAGATAGTTTAAAAACATATCCTTGCCTATTTCGTCACCATCCCATACAATCAACAGGTCATCTATAAATCTCTTATAGAGAAATATAGAGCCTTTAAATGGGTTAGCATAATTGGTAATGAGACTTCTCTCTAACCATCCCATAAAGAGGTTTGCATATGAGGGCGCAAACCGCGCCCCCATAGAAGTCCCCTGTTTTTGCAAATAGAATTCCCCCTCAAACATAAAATAGTTATGCCTGAGGAGGAACTCTATAACCTCCAGGATGTAGCTCTTAAAGTAAGGATCGTAGGTTGTTTCAAGATCTAAAAAATATTCAATGGCTTTTAGGCCTAATTCATGTTGAATCATAGAATACAGTGATACTACATCTATTGAGAGCCAGCTGAAGGCATCTCTCCACTCAAAATCATCAAAAATATTCAACACATTTGTTGTGTCCTTAAGGTGGCTGTCAAGATTGTGTACCATAGGTTGTAATATATTGTCTATCCAGTTAGATAAGGGTTCTAATATAGATTCCAACCCTGATATAATGGGTCTACCCTTAATATCTTTAACACCTTTATGGGTTTTAGGGAGATGATAGAAAATTGGTATACGTGGATTTTCTACATACAAAGAGTCAAACGTTTTTCTGTCTAGATACCCATTCTCCAAACGATCATCTAATAAGGATAGTAATTTTTCTTGAATTCTTAAAGTTGGATCAGAACTTAATCTTGTATATACCTCATTTTCTCTTAATTGTCTGTAAGACTCATTTACATACCAGTCCCTATCGCATACCACAATACTATTTCCTTTATCTGATCGTTTTATCACTATATTTTCATTTTCTTCAAGGCTCTTTAGAGCTTTTTTTTTCATTATGAGTCAAATTGGATCTTTTATGTTTAACTTTTACAGTTTTTTTTTAAAACTGTAAGATCTTCTAACACCCTTTTATGAAAAAGCTCTAACTGTGGGCCTCTTGTTCTGGTGGGATAAAAGTTAGATTTTTGTTTTTTAACAGGTTTTTTAGTCTGTTTCCTTTCGAGCTGTTCAGATGTATCCGCTTCTAGATCCACCACTTCGGTTTTAAAATATTTTTTAATAGTTAGTTGTCTTATGAAGCGATTTACATCAAGAACAGTTTGAAAAAGATTAAAATCACCACTAGGACAGAAGCCCAAGCCATAATTTAATACTTTTATTTCATTTTTATTTAATGCATAAGAAGACAGATTTAGAACAGCTCCTTGTAGACTTACTTCTCCTTCTGAGCTAGCTGTCTCAGCTGGTATCCGTTTCTTGCTTTTTTGTCGCCTTTCTCTATTGTACCTCCCCCTTTTGTTTATATCTCCCTCCTTTTGAAAATCCTGTTTCTCTGGTTCAACTTTTTTGATATTTGATTGCTTTGGTTTAGTTCCTATTTCAATCCCTTGAGCATTCAGTTTTTTTGTGGCATCTGTGTGTGTATCCTCTCTACTTTCTGTCTCAGATTGTATGTAACCTTCTGAGGTCTCAAAATCAGTTTCTATAGCAATGTCACTATTTTCATTTTGTTCGTTTTCACTAAATGTGACCCTTTTATTTTTATTCTTATTTGCCCTTTTGCCTTGCCTGTATCCCCTCAGATTTTTAACCTGAGATTCAGTACTCTGCAATTGACTACTTTGACCTTTGTCACCTGACTTGTTTTGCCATCTGTTTCCCTTTCTAGTGTGTTTTTGCCAGAGATATACTCTATTATTGGCATAGTCCTTACTATCTCGCAAAAAATTGGAATGCTTAATATTAATCACTAATTTCCTTGCTTCTTCCACTGCCTCTTGGAGCATGGTATCATATGTTACATATTCAGACACTTCTTTAAACTTATTCATTTCAATTTGTATCTTAATTATTTCTTCTTTAAGATTAGCAATTTGTTCAGTCTTATATTTAATAAGAAGTCCCATAAGCCTTATTGCACGTTCAGTAAGTATGCTGTTCCATTCTGCAATGAATTCTTGGCTATCCACTTCAAACGCTGGAAATTTTCTCAACCTGAGACCTCTTGGTACCATCCCTCTCTTGATATACTTGTCAAATAACCAATTATCTAAACGTAGTCTCTGTTCTTTATTCTTTAACATTTCCATGGTATGAAACAGATCAGTTAATTTCACATTTTCAGTATCATCCTTAAATAAGTCCTCCAAATCAATATTGTCAATATCCCATTCATCTGTCGTTTTTAATGAGTAAAATTCAGTGTGTGACTCCATTTCTTTTGTTTTATATTTCTCTTAAATGGATTAAAAACTTTTCTTTAGTTATAGTCACTCTTTATTATCAGTGTATGAAAGCTTAACAGAGGCAGTTTCAGGCTATATTAACTTTATCCGATTTTCATAGCCTCTATATGTCGTGCAACCAAAGGACAATAGAGAACAAAGCTGGAAGGTCAAAATCAATTTTCTGAAAAAATGGCAAAACCAGGTTTGCCCTGTGCAATGTCTTTAGTCCCTTTGCCACAAGTACATAAGGTGCAGTGTGTTATTAACCTTTATTTTATAGCAAGCTTTATATGAACTACAGGTACAGGTTGCTAAATGCGGTTAGATACACTCTCACTCACCCCGCTCTACATGCGGCAGCCTCACTTGGTCTGTCCTCCCGGATCTGACTCCTTTCAAAGCAGTATATATATATATATATATATATATATATATATATATATATATATATATATATATATATATATATATATATATATATATATATATATATATATATATATACTATTATTATTGACTCAATTTTACACCTGTAGCCTTTTTACCTGTGTACAGGTATACGCCCTCAAACATTTACTCCAATCAAATGTATACAATAGGATTTGGCCTCAATCGGCTTGACAGCTTGGAAAAAATTCTATTAACTTACATAGGTTAATCTTAATCCTATAAGTGTCTTTATGTAACATTTTATAGAAAGACACAGCTAGTGCTGAATTGCAGATTCAACTTAAAAGGAGGTACTCATTTTTAGTCATTTACAACGCCAACTTCTAACACATCTATTAAAGACACATATAGAAAAATCATATACAGAAAAAGTTATATATATAAACAAACGAGACTGCATAAAAGTAACTTTTTAGATATCTAGCTATTATAAGGAAACTAATGCTAAATAAAGGTTATATAGCTTTATTAAATGTACCATAATAGCTATGGGGTTGCTGTGGAATAGTGCTTAGGTTTAATGCCTCTTAACCCAAAGGTTGTGAGTTCAAACCCGTCCTCAATTGCTGAAAAAACTTTTTCTGTATATGATTTTTCTATATGTGTCTTTAATAGATGTGTTAGAAGTTGGTGTTGTAAATGACTAAAAATGAGTACCTCCTTTTAAGTTGAATTTGCAATTCAGCACTAGCTGTGTCTTTCTATAAAATGTTACATAAAGACACTTATAGGATTAAGATTAACCTATGTAAGTTAATAGAATTTTTTCCAAGCTGTCAAGCCGATTGAGGCCAAATCCTATTGTATACATTTGATTGGAGTAAATGTTTGAGGGCGTATACCTGTACACAGGTAAAAAGGCTACAGGTGTAGAGGTTCAGGTATGGTCTATGATTAAGGCGGTCAGGATCCGCCGAAACATGTAAGACTGAAACCGGACCTCACATCAGCTCCTATGGTTTTAAGTGTGTGTCTCTGAAGTTTTTTGCAACAACTGTTTGTGAAAGAAAATAGCTACAATAAATTCACAGTGTTTGGAAGTATTGGATGGATCCGCCTCTTCTTTTCTACTTCATGTAACTTGCAAACAGGAAGGAGTTTGCTCTCAGGATCACATCCCAAATTGGAAGGCAGCATTAGGTGCAGCTGTGACCAGGCGAGCTGTGAAATTTGGGACGCAACAGGAACCGCGACTGTGGAGGTTGCAAGCGGACACTCTACACCAGGTAAGACCTCTTCCTTCTGCTTTGAAAGGAGTCAGATCCGGGAGGACAGACCAAGTGAGGCGGCCGCATGAAGAGCGGGGTGAGTGAGAGTGTATCTAACCGCATTTAGCAACCTGTACCTGTAGTTCATATTAAGCTTGCTATATAAAGGGGAATAACACACTGCACCTTGAGTTATTGTGTCTAAGGGACTAAAGACATTGCACAGGGCAAACCTGGTTTTGCCATTTTTTCAGAAAACATGTAAGCTCAAGCCTGTGTCAATGCAAAACACATATGTGAATTTTACTCCATTTAAATACATTTAAATATGTGATGTATATTAAACCAGTATCGCTGCTCACAGAGGCCTTAATTGTGCTTGTAGTCTATGTAAGAGACTTTTACTTAGAACAATGGTGGGTTAATTTATGCTTCACCAAATTAATAATTTCTATGGCTTTTAATGAGTGGCTTCTCTGTCATATTGATTATGCACTGCCAAAAAAGGGAAAAAAGAAAAAGAAAGAAAATATTGACTATTATCATGTGGTTCTTACTTTTTATTGTCATTTGTCATTTGTGTCATTTTGAGACATTGGTAGAATTTGCACCATTCTTCCTTTAAATATTTTTTCATGTTATTTCTTGTTGTTTTTTTACAGATTCCTGTCATCTTGATTATGTGGCTTGCATTTGACTATCCCTTTGCTCCTAATTTGGTACTGATGTTCTTTTTCTGGTATGACTACTGCCTGTTCCTGACTTCACTCCTTGTTTATAATTTGGTGCTTGTTCTTCATCTGTGTATAACCGGGCCTGCCTGTCTACAATTCTGTGATTTCCCCACTACTTTTAGATAAACTTTGATGTTGCTCCTATTTACTATATAGACTTACAAGCTGTTGGTCATATTTGACATATTACCCTCTATAATGAAGAATTATATATCTAAGCAATGCTCAGGCATAGATTTCATCCTAGAATTACATCTGTATTGCGTTACTAGTGCAAAATCACAGTCTTAATGGGCATCTGCAAAAAAACACTTCAGCAATATTTTACAAACAAGAGAAAATAAACACCAACAACTGCTTAAAAAGTCTATATAACTCATTATCAATCTGCAATTCTTATAAAATTATAAAAAATTGTAGCCCAATGCCTAATGTATTTATTTTGCATTAGTCTCATTTGCTAATTACTAATTTTTAGTATAGCTATAATACAGATATAACCCAGATATTTAGTGAATTTCCCAGACCCAGAGAGCTTTTGTATTTAAGAATTGATAAATGACCTTGGAGAGTAAGTAAAGGCTTATGCTAACATGTTATACCCTAGTGAAAGCTAGGAAAGCCTCAGTCAGTTCTATTTACAGCAATTTGTTTTTTTATATAGTTATTTATCATTTCTAGGAAGAGAAAAATACATAAGTTTGTGTCATTCTAACAATTAAATGGGAGTTATACCATTTTTTTTTAAACATCCTAAAGCGTACATTTATAAAACTGTATAATTAGCATCAAGCCCTTACAGGTTTTTAGTATTATTCATGAGTCTCTTCCTGTATTAAATGCAGATCGAGATTTAACTCATGTGCCGGAACAAGCTTTCCACTTTGTTTCTTGTCAATTAAACACAATAGGGAATATATTGTCACAATCAATATTACTATCTAGAGAAGTGACAAAGAGTTGCCTTAATACGAAGGGATTTACAATTGTTGAAACTGAATTTGTAAAGCGTTTATATATGTTGCTTCTGTTTTTAGGGAAGCAATTTTACATATCTACCTTTATCATATATTTTCCATAAATCTGCAATTTGTTTAATAACATGTGTCAAATGTAATTGCTAACAAAAAAATTCCCTTTTAGAACATTTAATGAATGTTGAAGATCCTATTTATTACCGTTTGTATCTAAGGTCCTGATAATCAATACATCGTCAGACCCACAAAAAATTGACTTTTTTTACCCTGCCAGAATCGCAATCCATGGGTCTGGCAAAATATATTCTAAAAAGTATAATGAATCTCACTGTTCCAATAAGTGGTGATGTGTTGGTGATATGGGGTAGGGTGGGGGGCTATATTTGAAGTGTTCTTACACAACATAAACTGTGCTTTTGCTGAAACAAAAAAACAGTTCCAGTTCAAATAATGTCTATGTAAGATTAGTTTCACTGTACATGCTATAAATTTCACTCACTGGAAAATCTTGCAACTGAAAAGCTAGCAAGACTGATATGGATGAACACTGTATCTAAAATTGAGGACAGTGCTTTAAATACTACAAACTCACAGCAATGTTTCCCCATTAAATTACAGGTTGCTTTCATGAAATACCCATCAAATTCAGACGGAACACCTATATATACTTTTCTGTTGCACTCTGGGCGTTTGAACTGTAGGTCTGGAGTGCTTGTCTATATATATGCAATGTCTGATCTACCTTGCTAAATTAAAAAAAATAAAAAAACAACAACTTACTATTAAACCTATAGAAGATGTGGGGAAGTGGGTATATTATTCATGCATGTACACATATTTATTTTTATGTATGATATTGTATAATGATAAAATATGTATATTAAGGGCCCTCTGAATTTAAGTGGCGTGCGTACAAGCTTCTCAACTTGAGAAGTTGTCTTTATGCCTTCACTGCATACGGGCAGCAGATCTGTTTGTCCACTGGCCCATATGCAGGCCGAATGAGTGTGTAATAGCTGCCTCTTCTCTTGCACAACAAATCTCACGTGAAATGGGTCTGTCAATCTCCCTGTGTGAGTAAGTTTGGGGTGATTTCTCTTTGACACACCAATGGTGGTGAAGAGAGTAAACAACAGTTGTCTAATGACCGCTGCTTTTTACATTGCAGGAAGCAGTCTCATGTGTGCAAACCTGCCCCGCAAGGGCTCTGAAACAGCTTATGCTTCTTCGTACATGAAGCCCATAGTTTTGTTGTGATTTTAAAAATTGTGTAGCTTTTGGCATATTTTTTTTCTCTTTTATTTTTTTTTTAGTTAGAATTTCATATAAGTGATATTAATATTTTATAGACGACAGTAGCCGTTAATTTCTAGTTCTATTTATTTATTGCAGATAGAAGTTCTCCCTGTTCTGAACTTGTTCTAATATTGTTACCGCACTGTAGCAAATGTGTTATTGATATAGAATTAATATTATTAGTATAACATGTTAGTTTATACTAGGTTACAATATCATTTATTATTATATCAGCAGTAATCTCTAGTAAAATGTTGGAGTACTTATTTCAGCAGTTGCCAACCAATTATAAATGTATTTACGTAACAATATATTTATTACAAATCAATATTTATTCCTTAATTCTTGATTAGTTATCTTTATAGATACCTTGAATTATATTTATGTATAAACTAGATTATGAATCAATTATACACACTTATTCTGTAACAATTATTCTATACAAAACAGATCATAAAAATATATAATGAACAAGATAAAATAATACTAAAATATAGTAGCACAACAATGCAACACATTTCTCGGCAACCTCTGCGCCATTTCCTCAGGCATATAGTATGCCTGAAGAAACGGTGCAGAGGTCGCCGAGAAACACGTTGCATTGTTGTGCTACTATATTGTAGTATTATTTTAACTTGTTCATTATATATTTTTTATTTTTAAACAAGCTTTATTGAGTATTTATATATACACGTTAAGCATACAGCGGAAATAAAACGGTACAAAAAATATATTGTATGAGTATACAAAGATGTTAACAAAACTATGTCATTTTAGTGGTACATTCAGCTGCGTTTTGTTTTTATTTATTTATTTATTTATTTATTTATTTATTTATTTTCCTTCCATCTGTGTATGTATTTTATAATAAACATCTATACTCAAAAAGCCTGCTGTATTTTTTATCTTTTCTAATACTCTCCTCTTTCTTCATTATATTCAAGTAACATCATTAATTACATGTAACTGTGTGTCTAAAGTCAAATTGAAAACATAACGAACAAACAAAAAAAAAAAAAAAAAAAAGGGGGGGGGGAAGGGATAGGTGAGTCCCTATTTTAGTGTCTTTAAAATCTATCACTCACAGACCAGTACCCCTCCATGCATGTGGCCAGCATCATCTCATGTGTAGTTATCTGGTTGATTTTAAAATAGTGGGATCTTTCTAATATAAGCAGCTCGTCTACCTCGCGTACCTATTCATCGAGGGTTGGGACAATCCCCGACTTCCATCTCTTAGGTATACATTTTTTTGCTCCCATGAGCATTAATAGCATTAGCGCTTGTAAGGGTGAGATGTTTTGACTATGGGCAGTTGGAATAGGAGGGTCGTTTATGGGTGTTTGGGATGGTGTTTTGCAATTTGTCTGATATGTGGTTGAGCACTCCACGCCAATAGTCTTTTATTTTTGGGCACTCCCACCAGATATGCAGAAGCGTGCCATGTTCTCCACAGTCTCTCCAGCACAGAGGGCTTGCCGACTGGAAGCATTTGTGTAGCCTTATTGAGCTCAAATACCATCTACTGGCAAGTTTTAAATGAATTTCCTGTACATTGGCTGAGATGGAAGAGCGTTTAGTTAAGTTAAAGGATTTAAGCCAGGTGTCTTCATCAATGTCTTTGCCAAGATCTTTGCACCAAGCCCTTGTGTAAGATGGGAGGTCGGACCCTGGCGGGGTAGTTATGAGCTTATTGGTTATATCTCAGCCAAGAGTGAAATATCGCTCCATATTTCTCAGCCATTTCTTCTTGGGGAAGTAGCTTTCCATTTGTTACAGCAAAGTGTAATGAGCCTTCACAAAGGTTATAGGGCCTGCTAATTTGTGTACCCAGATGAGAATATGGGAGATCCGGATTTTCTATGATAGGTAGGAGGGGTGAGTGTTTTGTTGAGATATGTGTATTGGTGTTAATTGTTTTGTCCCAGATTCTAAGAGTTTCTGCTATAATAGTGTATTTGTTTGTGGTTTTCGGGCGTTTCGTGTGTGAAATGAATGCTAGCGCTCCTACATTGTTAAGGTTAAGGACTTGGCCCTCCAGTCTAACCCATGCTTTATTTGTGGAATTATGGGCCCATTCTACTATTCTCTGCAGGAATATTGCCTGCCTATATGAAGCCAGGTCCGGGAAGCCCAATTCACCTCTGTCTCTGGGCATGTATAGGGTTATTCTTGGGACTCAGGGTTTAAAATTATTCCATATGAATTGTTCTAATCATTTTTGGAGTTGCGGGATAAAGTCTTTAGTGATAGGAATCGGGAGCATTTGTAGTATGTAAAGTATTTGTGGGAAAATGTTCATTTTTATGATTCCAATTTTGCCTAGCCACAAGAGAGGCTTATTCTTCCATGAAGAGAGATCCTGTGACCTCTTAAAGAGGTCTCGGGATCTTTAGGGAGAAGGATCCCTAGGTATTTTATGTGGGAGACTGCTATTGGTATTTGGTGTGTTTCACAGAGATTTTGTATTTGTTCCTGTGGGGTTGTTATGTTAAGGATTTCCGATTTTGTGATATTGATATGAAAGTTAGAGAGGGATCCGTAGATCTCCAACTCCTCCAGAAGTTTTGGTATGGATGTTTCAGTGTTGGTGAGGGTGTATAGAATATCATCAGCATATAGTGCTTGTTTATATTCAGTGTCTTTTATTGTAATGCCGGAGATATTGGGGTTATTGCAAATTTTCTGTGCCAACGCTTCGATTGATATGGCGAACAGAAGTTGGGAGAGAGGGCATCCCTGTCTTGTCCCGTTTGAGATATTAAAAGTGTCTGATAGGGTTCCATTAACCCTTACTCTCACGTTCGGGTCAGAGTACAAGGAGAACACAATGTTTATGAAAGCGTTCCCAAAGTTCATAGCCTTCAGCACCCGACGCAGGAAGAGCCAATCGACACGATCGAAGGCCTTCTCTGCGTCAGTCGAGAAAAGCACCAAAGGCACCTTCTCATTACGTGCATGTTCTACTACAAGTTGTATAATTTTACAGGTGTTGTCCCTTGCTTCCCTGCCTGGGACGAATCCCACCTGGTCTGTGGAAATGAGGTTTGGCAAATATTTGTTAAGACACATTGATAATATTTTAGCCAGGATCTTAATATCAGTATTCAGTAATGATATAGGTATGAAATGTTCAGGTGCAGTGTGAGGTTTGCCTGGTTTGGGAATTACCAATATATAAGCCTCAAGCATAGTGCGGGGGAGATGTGGTTCTTTGATTAAGCTGTTAAACATCTGCAGCATTTTAGGTGCTAGGGTATTAAAAAAGATTTTATAATATTTAATAGTGAACCCATCTGGGCCTGGGCTCTTGCCATTTGGGAGATCTTTGATCGATAAAGATAGCTCGTCTTGGGAAATAGGCATGTCAAGCGTGTCAGCTTCTTCTTTTGACAAAGAAGGCAGATTTAGGGATGTCAGGTATGCATCTACAGCCTCTTGCTTGTTTGTGAGTTGTGTTTGCGTGTCTGACTTCCTATTTATGTTGTATAGTGTTTTATATTAATGATTAAATGCGTTAGCTATTTGTTTATTGCTATTTACTTTAGTACCCTCCTTGTCAATGATGCTGTATATATGTGCTCGAAGTTGCTGCCTACAAATGGTTTGGGCCAGCAGCTTACCAGGTTTATTTCCATTTTCATGGAAATCTTGTTTGACTGATCTCAATCTACTCTGGTAGAGGTGCTGATTGTGTTCAGATCTAGCGCAGTGTAGTTGTTGCTTGACCTCACTGTCTGCTGTGTTTTGTTTATGTTTTGTTTCTAAGGTTGCAACTGTATCTAAGAGCGATTTGTGTTTTGCCCTGTACTGCTTGCGCAATCTAGCCGTGTGTTTGAGGAATTCCCCTCGCATAACGCACTTGTGTGCATCCCACATAATAGACAGTGAGGTTTGATGTGGAGTGTTGTGTAAGAAGTAGTAGTTTAGGGATTTTTGTAATTTAGTTTTAATTGGGGGCTTGTCCAGAAGGGTATCATCCATTCTCCAAATATAGGATGTTGGAGGTAGATCTGGCCAGTAGATTTCAGCAGAGACAGGCGCGTGGTCTAACCAGGTAATATGACCGATTTTGCACTCTCCTATCATATCTAAGCCTATCGAGTCTGTAAATATATAATCTATGCGCAAGTATTTTGCGCAGGGGGGCGAGTAGAAGGTAAAGTCCTTGGATGTTGGGTGTGCTATGCGCCAGGTATCATGTAGGAGCAGGTTGTGTAGCGTTGCTTTTACTGATTTGAGTATTTTCTTGCGTACGCTAGATGTACCATTGGAAGTGTCTTGTTGTGGGTCTAGAGGTACATTTAAGTCTCCCGCTACAAACACTGGGCCCTTCGCAACGTCTAAGAGGGACTTGGTGAATCTTTTTAGAAATATGTGTTGGTTGCTGTTTGGTGCATATATTGAAGCCATTGTGATTGGGTGTTTGTATAATGTGCCCGTCAGAATTATAAAACACCCATCTGGGTCTTTCTCCGTGTGCATGTTTTTAAAAGGGATTGAGTGGTGGATCAGGATACCCACTCCACTTTTTTTTGTTGGGCCAGATGCAAGGTAAGCTGTGGGGTATTGTGTATTATGCCATTTGGGCTCTTTGCCTTTTAGAAAATGTGTTTCTTGCAGGAATAGGATGTGACTGTGTATATTTTTTAAATCTCGGAAAGCTATAGACCTTTTCCCGGGGTTGTTTAAACCCTTAGCATTTATTGTGGTGAAGTTAAGGGAATGCGTTTGAAATTTGCTGTTGTGTGTGTGTTCATCTTGTTAGGTGTAGTGGGGAGGAGGGGGGGGGGAAGAATTATAATAACAAATATGTTCAGTATATCCGCCTGACACACTAGACGAATAATTATTACAAAATATATTGATTGGATTTTGTGAATGCTATAATCCAATTAGAGTGTAAACAATCCAACTTTAAATATTAATAAGTAACAATGAAATTGGCATGAAAAATAATAAACAACAATAAACTCGGTAGTAACTTAGAGGGTGGTAATCCATGAGTGTACGCAACTTGTTGATACATATCAGTTTTCAAGACCCCTAAGAGGTGGTCCTGGTTCTTTATATGGCTCATTAGGCCTGATCCTTGAATGAGGGTGTAGCTCTACTCTTGTAGGCCTAGGTGGGGAGGATTCTGGTAATATAAGTATTGGCCACTATCCGGAGAGCCTGTGTGGTTCTTTGCGATAAACTAAGCATTTTGGTAGCTTTCTAGATGTGGCCTGAAGGCATTGTACTCTTAGATTGCAGATTAAGTTTACTAATCTGTACATGGTGCCTTTATTCTTTACCTAGATTTATATATTTTAGTCAACAATACCCGTTATAGTATGGACTAGGTGGGTGATAAAGGCAAATTACTGAGACAACTTATCAGGGTATTGTTAATGCTCTTCTCTGTCCTTCGCTTAGTGACTTTAGTTGATTTAACCGTAGGGTGTCATTAGCTAGGCTACAAAACCAGTATAGTGGGGGGATTATATATTGTCTAGTTGTATGTTTTAGGTGTTGTCTGTGCTTGCAGGTTGCCTTTCCTGATATCTGACTAGACGGGAGGCAGGCCTGAGGTATCTAATATATAACCTATGACCTTGTGGTGCGTGAATAATTGAGAAAAAATAAAAATATAAAAAGAATACAACACTCTGCAAGGCTAAATCGAACTTACCATTTGTGAAACAATCCCTATTGGGGTAAGACATTGTTATTCAACAGGAGAACTGTCGGTCTTGTATCTGTCATCTCCCGCAGTGGGTAGGTTTTTAGCGAGGAGATAGTTTACTATAACATATTATTTAACATAATAAAAACAACTTAAAACTCTTAGAACAATACCTATTGGGGTAAGAAATTATTATTCAGCAGGAGAATAGTCAGCTCTGTATCTGGTATCTCCCATAGTGGGTAGATTCTTAGTAAGGGATCTGTATGCTGTAAAGCAAAGTCTCTGTTATCTCTCGCAATGAGGTGGGCTGATTGGGCCTCCTCCTGGACAGTAGTGGTTTTTAGGACTCTGTCCGTCTGAGTTGAATGTCTTGGGCCAAAGACCCGCAGCCTGTAGATTGTCAAGTCCTTGATGATTCAAGTTAGTCCTCAGTATGATCAGATGATGTAGGCTTAGGCACTTCTGCCGGCCTGTCTTCCTGAGTGCCCCGATGGCGAGGTGATGTGGTCGCTCCGTCGATGTCTGCTAGGAATGCTTGTAAGACTGAGCCTGGTCTGTATGTCACAGACTTGTTGCCTTGGATAGTTATTATCGAAACTGGGAATCCCCAGCGGTATTGAATCTGGCAGTTTCTCAGTTGTTCTGTTACATGAGCCAGTTCGCAACGCTTCTGTAAAGTAGTTGGTGACAGGCCTGAGAACAGTTGTAACTCGGTTCCAGCATGTTGAATAGATTTTTTAGACCGACGCATAAGTTCTTCTTTATCCTTATAGTTAAGGAATTTTAGGAGCTTTAGGGGGGCCTAGGCCTCAAGGCCCTGTGTGCTCGTTCTAATTCAATCTCTGGTGAAGATGGTGTGCCTTTTAATGTTCGGAACAGGCTTTGTAGATAACCTTCAATAGCGGGGGGTGAACCGATTCAGGGACTCCTCTTACCCTTATATTATTTCGGCGCCCCCTGTTATCTAAGTCTGTAGTGGCCTGCGCCTCCTCCACCGCAACAACCCTACCCTCTAGTGAGTTAATGTCCTTGCGTAGGTCTTGGAATAAATTTCGCATTTCATGCATTACGTTTTGTATATCCTCTTTTGAGGACAGCTGCAAGAGATCCTTTTTGGTAACATTTGTATGCAGCTGCGCCTCTTCAGAGGCCTGCTGCTCAGGGGTTTTGGGGTTTATTGCTTCCATGCTTTCTTTATCTGCTGTCACGTGATGTTCAATTGGTTTTAGGTATTTATTCAAGGGTTTCAGTGTGTTTTTCTTTTCTGATTTGGGTTTTTTTTTTTAGGCATTCCTCACCATGAAAGGACAAAGTTGAGGAGATTAGAGGTACTACTTATGGTGTGGGAAGTAAGTTAGGCCTCAGGGAGGTAGTGTTAATTCAGGGCCCTTTGCTAAAACTTGCTCAAATTTTGCTGGGTGGTTAGTGGCCTTTGCAGCTAATTGCTATTTCCTTGCCATTAGCCTCAATTCTCTTCACTCCAGCTATCTGCTAGTTTTTAACAGTCTCCCTCTGTGCAGCACTGTTCTCCTTGCCCTTACTTCTCTATGCTTGCACTTGCGTGTGACAAAGCTTTACTGCCTATCAGTAGGCCTCCCCCGCTGCTAACCGCGTGGTGTCATAAGATTTATAGCCAGCTTAGAGTGCGCTGCGGATGTCTCTCTTTTTTTTCCTCCCTTTTCCCCTGTCACTTCACCTAAGCACTGAGCCTCCTGTTTGCAAATAGATGGCGTGTGTGATCTAAGTCAGACTCACCATAGTGGGCCACCGCTTGTGAAGTGTCCTTCTTTTCCGCTCTGAGTACACCGCACTCGCGATCACGCCGCCATTCAGGACCTCCTCTCCCTAGCGCTCCTTAAGGTATGTGGCTTGCGGCGCTTCACTCTCCTGTCCCCTTTACAGTGTCCGGTGTGATTGTGTTTTGCGTGTGCGGTGTCTTTGGCAGGTTGTGTTCCGGGAGGTGCTGGCTGAGTCTCACCTATCTGGAGCTGGTTTGTAGCCTCAGGCATTCGGGGTAATGTGCTCGCTGGGTTGTTTTGACCACCTAGGTTGCTGTGTGTTATACCCTAGGCTTAGGATGGTATTTTTTTAAGGTCTAAATAGCCATTTTATTTGGTTGCTGTACCTCTAGGACTTGGAGCCGTTCTAAAATGCGGCCATTCGCCTGCGTGGCCAAGCTCTGCCCCTATATATTTTTTATATAAAAAATATACTTTTATTATATATACATTTAAAGCAGCATTTTTTTAAATTCTTTTTAGCCAAGCGCTAATCCGGTTTACATCTACAGCTCGTTATAGTGAGCTGGGCCACTGCTAACAGCCTAGTCTGTGTGTTTAGCACATGTTAGTGCTTTTCTGAATGTGAGTACACTGGGTTATTGAGGGAATCAATTCTGGGGCCATACTGTTTGGTTTATCTGCACTAGGAGGTGCCCTTTTCTATTTGCTTTCTTCTGACCTGTAAATATGAAATACAAAAACTTTTCTTAGCAGTAGGATTTACTTAGCAAATATACGGCTAGATTACGAGTTTTGCAGTATGAGTGAAAAATCAGCGTTAAGGCTCTTTTTCACTACCGCTGGTATTACGAGTTTTGCAGGTTTAGCTGCACCGCACACTTTTTTTTTTTTTTTTTTTTTTTATTCTTTTTTTTATTGAGGTTTTGTAATAATAAGATAACATACAATGATAGCCTTATAACAATAAGGATACAAATAACATTTTGCAATTAACATTGTCATATGCAGAGAAAATAAGAAAAGTTAAAACTGAAAAAGAACACAACAATGTATGTCAACAAATAGGCTTATCTAACCTCCATTTTCTGAATATAATGGCTTAATTGGTTGGCTAGTTGGATGGCCACTTATGGACCATTTAGTCACAAGAAACTGAAAAAAGCACTTGGTAGCCAAATTGGCAGCCACTTGTGGGCTTCGGAATAGCCAATAACAATCAGCGGGTAAGCACCGCTTAAAGTCTGGGTTATTGGACTAAAGCATATAGTAAGGGAGAGGGGAAATATCAACAGGTAATAGTTGTTCAGAGTAATGTGGGGGTAGGTTGCAGGATGAGGGGAGCAGAGCCTTTTAATTTGGTGGAGCGTTATGGCATAGAAAGTAGGTTAAAGGGACAGTATACACTCATTTTCATATAAGCATGTAATAGACACTACTATAAAGAATAAGATGAACAGATACTGATATAAAAATCCAGTATACAATGGTTTAAAAACGTACTTAGAAGCTTTCAGTTTAGCTCTGTTGAAAAGGCAGTTGGAAAGCCCACTGCAAGTGGGAAATAAGACACTCCCCCCTCCCGCTTCTTTTGCATATGAAAAGACCCTTTACACAAACAGGAGCAAGCTGGAGAAGGTAACTGACAGTATTCAAATAAAACTTTGGGGCTTGGTTAGGAGTCAGAAAATCAGAGCAATGTTATTTAAAAATAAGCAAAATTATACATTTTTTAAAAAAAAAAAAAACTTTATGGGCTTTACAAATAGATCATCTACAAAACATTTATGCAAAGAAAAAATGAGTTTATAATGGCCCTTTAAGGCCGTATATACATTGGGGCAAGTTCTAAAAGGGATGACTTTCTATATGTCCATCAGGGAGGGGATAGAAATAGCTCAATCCAGGAGTATGCCCTTTTTAATAAAAAAAAAAGTATTTGACATAGAGAGAAGAAGAGGGTTATTGCATCTAAAACTGCTAAAGGTGAGGCATATTTATTAAGCTGTGATACAACTATATAAATAGTAGTAAGTAGTCTGTAATAGCAGTAACAACCTGAAAAGGTTGAATAGTATATGGGGTGTAGGTCACCTAAATTAAATATGAAGTAGCAGTAGTAGCTATACAAAAATTATGCGGATGCAATAATGAAACATTTTGACATATGATGCCAATACACACATTATGAACTTGTCCCCGGGCACTTTAAACTAGCTGAAATTCTATTTCTTCTGTTATGTGTGATCAGTCCACGGGTCATCATTACTTCTGGGATATTATCTCCTCCCCTACAGGAAGTGCAAGAGGATTCACCCAGCAGAGCTGCATATAGCTCCTCCCCTCTACGTCACTCCCAGTCATTCTCTTGCACCCAGCAACTAGATAGGATGTGTGAGAGGACTATGGTGATTATACTTAGTTTTTATAACTTCAATCAAAAGTTTGTTATTTTACAATAGCACCGGAGCGTGTTATTGCCTCTCTGGCAGAGTTTGAAGAAGAATCTACCAGAGTTTTTACTATGATTTTAACCGGAGTAGTTAAGATCATATTGCTGTTTCTCGGCCATCTGAGGGAGGTAAAAGCTTCAGATCAGGGGACAGCGGGCAGATGAATCTGCATTGAGGTATGTAGCAGTGTTTATTTTCTGAATGGAATTGATGAGAAAATCCTGCCATACCGTTATAATGACATGTATGTATACTCTACACTTCAGTATTCTGGGGATGGTATTTCACCGGAATTACTCTGTTAAAAGTACATTAAAACCTTTTAATAGGTATTTATTATGTTAAACGTTTTTGCTGGAATGTAGAATCGTTTGCATTTTCTGAGGTACTGAGTGAATAAATATTTGGGCATTATTTTTCCACTTGGCAGTTGCTTGTTTTAATTGTGACAGTTTCGTTTCTCTCTCACTGCTGTGTGTGAGGGGGAGGGGCCGTTTTTGGCGCTCTTTGCTACGCATCAAAAAATTCCAGTCAGTTACTCTTGTGTTTCCTGCATGATCCGGTTCATCTCTAACAGAACTCAGGGGTCTTCAAACTTCTTTGGAGGGAGGTAGATTCTCTCAGCAGAGCTGTGAGACTTATATATTGACTGTGATTAAAAACGTTGCTCTGTAATTTTTATGTTTCAAATTTAATTATTGTTACTTTACTAATGGGAACAAACCTTTGCTAAAAAGTTGTGTTGTTTTTAAGGATGATGCTATAACTGTCTTTCAGTTCATTATTTCAACTGTCATTTAATCGTTTAGTGCTCTTTGAGGCACAGTACGTTTTTGTTAAATAAGATTGTAACCAAGTTGCAACTTTATTGCTAGTGTGTTAAACATGTCTGATTCAGAGGAAGATATCTGTGTCATTTGTTCCAATGCCAGGGTGGAGCCCAATAGAAATTTATGTACTAACTGTATTGATGCTACTTTAAATAAAAGCCAATCTGTACAAATTGAACAAATTTCACCAAACAGCGAGGGGAGAGTTATGCCGACTAACTCGCCTCACGTGTCAGTACCTGCATCTCCCGCCCGGGAGGTGCGTGATATTATGGCGCCTAGTACATCTGGGCGGCCATTACAGATAACATTACAAGATATGGCTACTGTTATGACTGAAGTTTTGGCTAAATTACCAGAACTAAGAGGCAAGCGTGATCACTCTGGGGTGAGAACAGAGTGCGCTGATAATACTAGGGCCATGTCTGATACTGCGTCACAGCTTGCAGAACATGAGGACGGAGAGCTTCATTCTGTGGGTGATGGTTCTGATCCAAACAGATTGGATTCAGATATTTCAAATTTTAAATTTAAATTGGAGAACCTCCGTGTATTACTAGGGGAGGTTTTAGCGGCTCTTAATGATTGTAACACTGTTGCAATACCAGAAAAATTGTGTAGGTTGGATAAATACTTTGCGGTACCGGCGAGTACTGACGTTTTTCCTATACCTAAGAGACTAACTGAAATTGTTACTAAGGAGTGGGATAGACCCGGTGTGCCGTTCTCACCCCCTCCAATATTTAGAAAGATGTTTCCAATAGACGCCACCACACGGGACTTATGGCAAACGGTCCCTAAGGTGGAGGGAGCAGTTTCTACTTTAGCTAAGCGTACCACTATCCCGGTGGAGGATAGCTGTGCTTTTTCAGATCCAATGGATAAAAAATTAGAGGGTTACCTTAAGAAAATGTTTGTTCAACAAGGTTTTATATTACAACCCCTTGCATGCATCGCGCCGATTACGGCTGCGGCAGCATTTTGGATTGAGTCTCTGGAAGAGAACCTTAGTTCAGCTACGCTGGACGACATTACGGACAGGCTTAGAGTCCTTAAACTAGCTAATTCATTCATTTCGGAGGCCGTAGTACATTTAACCAAACTTACGGCTAAGAACTCAGGATTCGCCATTCAGGCACGTAGGGCGCTGTGGCTAAAATCCTGGTCAGCTGATGTAACTTCTAAGTCCAAATTACTTAATATACCTTTCAAGGGGCAAACTTTATTTGGGCCCGGTTTGAAAGAAATTATCGCTGACATTACAGGAGGTAAGGGCCACGCCCTGCCTCAAGACAAAGCCAAAGCTAAGGCTAGACAGTCTAATTTTCGTCCCTTTCGGAATTTCAAAGCAGGAGCAGCATCAACTTCCACTGCACCAAAACAGGAAGGAGCCGTTGCTCGTTACAGACAAGGCTGGAAACCTAACCAGTCCTGGAACAAGGGCAAGCAGGCCAGGAAACCTGCTGCTGCCCCAAAGACAGCATGAACCGAGGGCCCCCGATCCGGGACCGGATCTAGTGGGGGGCAGACTCTCTCTCTTCGCCCAGGCCTGGGCAAGAGATGTTCAGGATCCCTGGGCGCTAGAGATCATATCTCAGGGATACCTTCTAGACTTCAAATTCTCTCCCCCAAGAGGGAGATTTCATCTGTCAAGGTTGTCAACAAACCAGATAAAGAAAGAAGCGTTTCTACGCTGTGTACAAGATCTGTTATTAATGGGAGTGATCCATCCGGTTCCGCGGTCGGAACAAGGACAAGGGTTTTACTCAAACCTGTTTGTGGTTCCCAAAAAAGAGGGAACTTTCAGGCCAATCTTGGATTTAAAGATCCTAAACAAATTCCTAAGAGTTCCATCGTTCAAAATGGAAACTATTCGGACAATCTTACCCATGATCCAAAAGGGTCAGTACATGACCACAGTGGATTTAAAGGATGCTTACCTTCACATACCGATTCACAAAGATCATTACCGGTATCTAAGGTTTGCCTTCTTAGACAGGCATTACCAGTTTGTAGCTCTTCCATTCGGATTGGCTACGGCTCCAAGAATCTTCACAAAGGTTCTGGGTGCCCTTCTGGCGGTATTAAGACCGCGAGGAATTTCGGTAGCTCCGTACCTAGACGACATTCTGATACAAGCTTCAAGCTTTCAAACTGCCAAGTCTCATACAGAGTTAGTTCTGGCATTTCTAAGGTCGCATGGATGGAAAGTGAACGAAAAGAAGAGTTCTCTTTTTCCTCTCACAAGAGTTCCATTCTTGGGGACTCTTATAGATTCTGTAGAAATGAAGATTTATCTGACAGAAGACAGATTAACAAAGCTTCTAAATGCATGCCGTGTCCTTCATTCCATTCAACTCCCGTCAGTAGCTCAATGCATGGAGGTGATCGGCTTAATGGTAGCAGCAATGGACATAGTACCCTTTGCACGTCTACATCTCAGACCGCTGCAATTGTGCATGCTGAGTCAGTGGAATGGGGATTACTCAGACTTGTCCCCTACTCTGAATCTGGATCAAGAGACCAGAAACTCTCTCCTATGGTGGCTTTCTCGGCCACATCTGTCCAGGGGGATGCCATTCAGCAGGCCGGACTGGACAATTGTAACAACAGACGCCAGCCTACTAGGTTGGGGCGCTGTCTGGAATTCTCTGAAGGCTCAGGGACAATGGAATCAGGAGGAAAGTCTCCTGCCAATAAACATTCTGGAATTAAGAGCAGTTCTCCATGCCCTTCTGGCTTGGCCCCAGTTAAAAACTCGGGGGTTCATCAGGTTTCAGTCGGACAACATCACGACTGTAGCTTACATCAACCATCAAGGAGGGACAAGAAGCTCCCTAGCAATGATGGAAGTATCAAAGATAATTCGCTGGGCAGAGTCTCACTCTTGCCACCTGTCAGCAATCCACATCCCGGGAGTGGAGAACTGGGAGGCGGATTTCTTGAGTCGCCAGACTTTTCATCCGGGGGAGTGGGAACTTCATCCGGAGATCTTTGCCCAAATACTTCGACGTTGGGGCAAACCAGAGATAGATCTCATGGCGTCTCGCCAGAACACCAAACTTCCTCGCTACGGGTCCAGATCCAGGGATCCGGGAGCGGTTCTGATAGATGCCTTGACAGCACCTTGGAACTTCGGGATGGCTTATGTGTTTCCACCCTTCCCGCTGCTTCCTCGATTGATTGCCAAAATCAAACAGGAGAGAGCATCAGTGATTCTAATAGCGCCTGCATGGCCACGCAGGACTTGGTATGCAGATCTAGTGGACATGTCATCCTGTCCGCCTTGGTCTCTACCTCTAAGACAGGACCTTCTGATACAGGGTCCATTCAAACATCAAAATCTAACTTTTCTGAAGCTGACTGCTTGGAAATTGAACGCTTGATTTTATCAAAACGTGGTTTTTCTGAGTCGGTTATTGATACCCTGATACAGGCTAGGAAGCCTGTTACCAGAAGGATTTACCATAAGACATGGCGTAAATACCTATACTGGTGCGAATCCAAAGGTTACTCCTGGAGTAAGGTTAGGATTCCTAGGATATTGTCCTTTCTACAAGAAGGTTTAGAAAAGGGTTTATCGGCTAGCTCATTAAAGGGACAGATCTCAGCTCTGTCCATCTTGTTACACAGGCGTCTGTCAGAAAATCCAGACGTCCAGGCCTTTTGTCAGGCTTTAGCTAGGATCAAGCCTGTGTTTAAAACTGTTGCTCCGCCATGGAGTTTAAACTTAGTTCTTAACGTTTTACAGGGTGTTCCGTTTGAACCCCTTCATTCCATTGATATAAAATTGTTATCTTGGAAAGTTCTGTTTTTAATGGCTATTTCCTCGGCTCGAAGAGTCTCTGAGTTATCAGCCTTACATTGTGATTCTCCTTATCTGATTTTTCACTCAGACAAGGTAGTTCTGCGTACTAAACCTGGGTTCTTACCTAAGGTAGTCACTAACAGGAATATCAATCAAGAGATTGTTGTTCCATCCTTGTGTCCAAATCCTTCTTCAAAGAAGGAACGTCTTCTACACAATCTGGATGTAGTTCGTGCCCTCAAGTTCTACTTGCAGGCAACTAAGGATTTTCGACAAACGTCTTCCCTGTTTGTCGTGTACTCTGGTCAGAGGAGAGGTCATAAGGCTTCGGCTACCTCTCTCTCCTTCTGGCTTCGTAGCATAATTCGTTTAGCCTATGAGACTGCTGGACAGCAGCCTCCTGAAAGAATTACAGCTCATTCTACTAGAGCTGTGGCTTCCACTTGGGCCTTTAAGAATGAGGCCTCTGTTGAACAGATTTGCAAGGCTGCAACTTGGTCTTCGCTTCATACTTTTTCCAAATTTTACAAATTTGACACTTTTGCTTCTTCGGAGGCTATTTTTGGGAGAAAGGTTCTTCAGGCAGTGGTTCCTTCTGTATAATGAGCCTGCCTATCCCTCCCGTCATCCGTGTACTTTTGCTTTGGTATTGGTATCCCAGAAGTAATGATGACCCGTGGACTGATCACACATAACAGAAGAAAACATAATTTATGCTTACCTGATAAATTCCTTTCTTCTGTTGTGTGATCAGTCCACGGCCCGCCCTGTTTTAAGGCAGGTAAATATCTTTTAAATTATACTCCAGTCACCACTTCACCCTTGGTTTCTCCTTTCTCGTTGATTCTTGGTCGAATGACTGGGAGTGACGTAGAGGGGAGGAGCTATATGCAGCTCTGCTGGGTGAATCCTCTTGCACTTCCTGTAGGGGAGGAGATAATATCCCAGAAGTAATGATGACCCGTGGACTGATCACACAACAGAAGAAAGGAATTTATCAGGTAAGCATAAATTATGTTATCGTTTAATCCCCAGTCATATGGGGTGTACAGTTCAGATTTAGGAACCTAGGGGATAATCTTATAAGGGGGAGAAGGTACTTAGTTTGTTAGATTGCTAATTTAAGGATAAAATAAGAGGGCATATATACAAAAGAGCATCTCTTTGCTAATGTAGAGGCGTCAAGAAGCCGCATATACCAGGGAGGCACCTCTCTGGCACCTACAATATGAATGTTATATATAATATCCAAGTGTATCTGTGAAATGCAAAAGAATCTTAAAATATATCTGACCATAGTAGTAAGCATAATATAACCAATAACTCTAGAGGAGTACTCCACATTATAGTAGATGCAAGATAAACAAATATAAAATGAAACCTTTGGTCTAAGCTATCTGCAAACTTCCCTTTGTCCAGGATGTTAATGATATAACTCAGAAAGTGCGGGCTAAATGTAGATTTTATATGAGGATATAAGTAGTATAATTCTCACCTATTAATTAACTAAGGGCAACATTTTTAGGGCTTACGTGTTTAAGAACAGTTTGCATAACTCTAATGTGCAGAAATAAGTATGTATTTTAAGTCTATAATTGGAACGTAACCGCAAGACTAAAATTGATGTCAGAAAGACTCACTTGGGAATGACTAATGTCACATCATGATGAGGCGCTAATGGGTATATTACTAAATGAATCAGTGGATTATTACATTGTGGGGAGAGGGGGCTAGCGGACTGATGGCCTGACCAACTGCTCGAAAAATATAAGCTATGTAGGGGAAACTATGGCGTATCCTGGTTAACTAGCTAAGGCCACCTACTCTAATATAATTCCATTTTTTGACCTCAAAGAAATATATGTTGGAGAGAACACACGGGGAAACATGCTATATTGGCTATAGGGGTGCTAAGTCTACTCATAGTTTTTAGCAAAATGATGGGGATATATAAACCATATAATCCTAGAAAAGAGTGCCTTATCTTAAATGACCCAACATTAGCTCCCATATTAATGATAAAACAGTAAAGCAGGTAGCAGAACTATTAGAATATTTGTTAGCTCAACATGCAAAGTCACTCCATTCAAAGGTCTAAAGTAAGGTGAAACATAAAAGAAATCAAATCTTTACATATGACAAAATGACCCCTAGTACAGGTGCTGGAGTGTATGCTCCATGGTATGCAAGGGTAACTTAAAGTAGCTGCACATATAGATATGGGAGCTTAGGAGAAGGGAAGATAAAAAATGATAAAGCAAATAGGATATTATTTTCTGAAGTCAGCCATGTCAAGCCCACGTAACAGTTAATACCTGCAGTAATACAAACAGCAGCTAGGAAATGGGTTTAGGGGTAACTGAAGGGAGTTCTACATAGATATAAACATGTATCAAGACAAAGATTAAAACTAATTTTGTAAACTATTTGTACATGTCAAACCCAGCTAACATATAGGAACATGATAAACATTGACTTAAGCTTGGGTGATATATAGTCCAACTTAGTGTACTTGAAGAGTCTTTTTAGGTCAACCCACTCCAGCACATAGAGAGGACAGCTCCAGCTTGTTGCGAGCTAACGTGGGAGACATGTTCTTGAGAGCACTGAAATTGAAATCTCTCAGGTAAGTGGGTTACTGCAAAAGTCACATGTCCGGCAATCTGAAGGCAAAGAAGCTCTGAGTCCCAACCCAGGAAGTCGGCAGCACCTCCCCGCCAAAGACCGGAGATAAACGATCATCTTTCTGCTTCCCCTCAAGACACAAGGTAAAGTGTGTAAAGCATGGTATAAGCTGTATGCATGTGGCTAGTAAAGATGGCTTAGCGCTCGGTATGCCAGCGCACATGAGTATATTCTTCTGCGTGTCACCAGCATGAGAGAGTGACCAGCTGGTTAGGTCATATGCGGTATTGGCCGCACTATGATCTCTTGAATCCCAGCCCGGGGTTCCTCCATTCTTTACTCCCTGCTGTGTGAAGCACTGCTGAACAGGAGATATATCCACTGACAGTCCCGTAGGTTCCGGATCTTCACTAGTGAGGTAGCCAGTGTGATCCTGTGCGGGTACTCCCCTAATAATGGCGGAAAGATCGTCAAACCCTCTGTCGAGCTTGTTTGAAAGCTCCATTAGAAAAGCATAAATATCTGAGTGCTCCATCTTGTGCGAACAGTACCGCGATCCTGCAGAACCCTACTGTCTTGGGAGGCTTTAGTTAAGTTAGCAATTGAAGGCCGGCGCCGCTCTTTATGGCAATCTAGTTCAATACTTCAAACAGTGCTGGAACAAAGTTATACTGATACCTAACTGTTCCTGTAGATATCAGGGATCAAGTATAAGTGCTGAGGATCATTAGTTAGATGGGATTCAGACACAATTTAATGCAAGTTTTTGCAGTAGATGTAGAGCTGCTAAGCAGTGCGACTGATCATGGCGCCGGCTGCTGCACCGCACACTTTTTTGGCCGTAACGCAATGTAACTACTGCAGCTTTCTAAAATTCCTTTTTCAATGGGACTTCCATAGCGCCAGTATTACGAGTCTGCCTGGGAGGCCAAAAAGTGAGCGGTACAGCCATACCGTAAACTGAAAGTCAGTAGTTATGAGTTTTACGCTACAAAGCCGTAACATAACAGCTCATAACTAAAGTGCTAAAAAGTACACTAACACCCATAAACTACCTATTAACCCCTAAACTGAGACCCTCCTGCATCGCAAACACTAAAATAAAATTATTAACCCCTAATCTGCCGCTCCGGACATCGTCACAACTATAATAAACATATTAATCCCTAAACCGTCGCACTCCCGCATTGCAAACACTAGTTAAATATTATTAACCCCTAATCTGCTGTCCCTAACATTGCTGCAACCTACATTACTGTTATTAGCCCCTAATCTGCTGCCTCTACAATCGCCGCCACTATACTAAAGTTATAAACTCCTAAACCTAACCCTAAGTCTTACCCTAACACCCACTAACTTTAATATAATTAAAATAAATCTAAGAAAAAAATCCTATCATTAACTAAATAATTCCTATTTAAAACGAAATACTTACCTGTAAAATAAACCCTAAGCTGTCTACAATATAACTAATAGTAACATTGTAGCTATCTTAGGTTTTATTTTTATTTCACAGGTAAGTTTGTATTTACTTTAATTAGGTAGACTAGTTACTAAATAGTTATTAACTATTTACTAACTACCTAGCTAAAATAAATACAAATTTACCAGTAAAATGAAACCTAACACCTAACCTTATACTGCAATTAAATATATTACATTAATTAAATGCAATTAACTAAAAAACAAACACTAAATTACACAAAATAAAAAACAAATTACAGACTGAAAAACACATCACAGAACTTAAACATGTCCCCAGCCAACTTAAAAGGAGAGGTGTCAAATTATCCCAGCTCAATGGTGCCACACTCGTGTAAACTTCTTGGAACATGAAGTTACTTCTGAAGGATTAAATCCTCAGAAGAAAATGGTGGAATCTATAATAAATTCTAAGAACCCAACTAACTTAAAGGAATTAAGAGTATTCCTGGGTATGATAAATTATTCTCGCAAATGTATTGAAAATTAGGCAGAATTAGCTAAACCACTGCTACTTCTTCTAAAGAAGGATGTGAAATGGCACTGGAGTGAGGCTCAAGAGACAGCCATCAGAGAGCTGAAGAGAAAACTCACTCAAGCACCTTAGCATACCCTGGAGGGGGTAAACCTTTCTATTTAGAGACAGGTTACACAGATATAAGCATGAGTGCTGTTTTATACCAAAACATGATCATTTAAGCAAAGTCTTTGCTTATGCAAGCAAAACTCTATACCCAGTAGAAATAAAATGTAGTGATTGTGATTACGAAAAAGCCCTCTTATCTACTGTATAGGCTCTACAAAATTTCTGCAGCTATATACAGGGCGAGAAAATGATTGTAGAAATGGCCCACCAGCCTTTGCAATATCTGAAAAGTGAGAGAATAAGAGATGGGAACCTGTCCAATAGCCGCATAACAGCTTGGACTCTTTCCTGCCCTCTGGTGGTTTATGTGAGAATACCAAAGGGGGTTGTAGTATCAAACAACCATATGCATTCTCAAAGAACCAATGAAATGTTCAGCTTCAATGGGCCTATCAGAGACAAGCATCGAATAGAGCATATCTAAAATGTTCACCAATGATTGGAATAAAAAAAATGTGGGATTTATCACGTGATATATTCTCTTGCACTGCAGTTAAAAAGGTTGTGCTGCTGAATTTGCTGCCTTGGATTACAGAAAGCAAAACTGAACCTAATTTTATCTCCAGAAATTGCAAATACCTTTCTTATTTGTGACGGTGAACTGGATTAATCTGAAAAAGCGGAAACTCAAATTGGTTTTGTGGTAATGTATGGAGTTTTGTAATCCAATATTTTAAAGCAAAGGCATTCATTGTTGCTACAGTTAAATTGAAGCTGGTAATTTAAAGAGGTACTTTGTATTTTAAATCTATGTTCTATAGCCTGGTAAAGTTTAAAAATAATTATCGGTTAGATTACGAGTTTTGTGGTAAGAGCTGCTCGGTACTAACTTGCAAGTTATTGTCACCGCTCACCTCCCTACTGCGCTCGTATTACAGGTTTACAAAAACCCGGCTTTATCAGGCAATATTGCAGCGTAAAGCAAAATTGAGCTCCATATCGCACTCCAATACCAGCACTGCGGTGAGCTGGTTTTACGTGCTCGTGCACGATTTCCCCATAGACATCAATGGGGAGAGCCGGCTGAAAAAAAGTCTAACACCTGCAAAAAAGCAGCATAAAGCTCCGTACTATGGGAGATGCATATTAGTGTTTCAGAAGTTTTTAATGTCTGACCTCTTTTTACTTGTAAGTATAAGAAGAATTTATCAGCCCCAGCAGGGATTACAACATCGTTAGACACCTGCATATTCACAGCATATGGCATTTGCTGGTTTTATTTCAGGGCTGCATTTTCATCCTGAAATACTTCAGGGTCCCCCTTTAACCTGCTCCAGAGGCAAAGGTTAATCAAATTATTTAAAACTAAAAACAGGTGATTTGCTGATTTATTACCTATGGAGATAGATAATAAACATTTAGCTGTGATGTTATAGCTTTCTGAGTTGTCATCCAGGTCATGAACCCAGAGATCTTGGGGGAAAGATATTTAATCACTGTATGTTCAGCGATCTGCGCTAATAAGCCTTCGCTTATGTAGTGTCAGGGTGCCAGGAAACAGACTGAGACGAGACGTGCAGAAATAATCAAACCTTTATTAATAGCAAAAACTAATAAAAAGTCCACAAGTCAAATAACAAGCCAGGAATAAAAAAACAGAGCTGGTAGTCAGATGAGCCAGAATCAGGAACAAGGAGGGACATCGGATAGCCAGGTAATATACAGGAGCTCTCACAAACAGGTCTGAGACAACGCAAAGGCAAAGCATACTGAACAGAGGCCCTTTAAATAATAAGTGATGACATCACAATTCTGAGACTGCATCCTGTCTCACACGGATGATGCACACCAGTCTGGCCATAAAAGGAAGTGCAGGAAATGAGCAGCATCCCCCACAATGCACCACAGTCAGCAAGAGAGGTGAGTAAAATGGCTGACAGCAGCACATGGCAAACAAAACAGGTAAAAACCCTGACAGTACCCTCCACTCAATGACCCCTCTCCCATGGGAGGACAAAAGGCTTATTGGGGAAATGGGCATGGAAGGCATGGAAGGCGGGAGCATGAACATCAGAGGAGGGAACCCATGAATGCTCCTCTGGACTGTAGCCCCTCCAATGAACCAAATACAGTACACGGCCCCTGGACATACGAGAGTCAATAATGCTGCTGACCTCATACTCCTCATGGTTGTCAACAAAGATAGGACGGGGACGAGGCAACACAGTGGTAAACCGATTACAAACCAATGGTTTCAAGAGGGAGACATGAAAAATATTGGAGATGCGCATTGCAGGAGGAAGGTCAAGAGTGTAAGCCACAGGATTGACCAGTTGGAGTATTCGAAAAGGGCCAACATAACGCAGAGCCAGTTTATTGTAAGGCACATGTAGGTTCAAGTTGCGGGAGGACAGCCAAACTCTCTCACCAACCTGGTTGGAAGGCAGGGGCAGATGCCTACGATCAGCCTGGAACTTTTGGCGCTGCATAGAACGATGAAGGCAATCCTGAATCTGCACCCACGTGGAATGGAATTGCCGGAGATGCTCCTCTAAAGCCGGAATACCCTGAGACATGAATGAATCGGGCAACAAGGATGGTTGAAACCCATAATTTCCCATGAACGTGGATAACTTGGAGGAAGCATTAATAGCACTATTATGAGCAAACTCTGCCCAAGGTAACAGTTCAGATCAATTATTGTGGTGATCTGAGACATAGCAATGGAGGAACTGTTCCAGAGCTTGATTAGACCGTTCTGCAGCCCCATTGGATTGAGGGTGATATACCGAGGAGAAGGAAAGCTGGATCCCCATTTGAGCACAAAAGGAATGTCAAAATCTGGAGACAAACTGGCTACCCTGGTCTGACACTATCTCCTTAGGTAACCCATGTAAACAGAAGACCTCCTGGGCAAAAATTGAAGCAAGCTCCTAAGCGGTAGGATACTTCTTCAAGGGAATGCAATGTGACATTTTAGAAAAACGGTCAACCACCATAAGGATAACAGTATTGCCATTGGAAACGGGGAGCTCGACAATGAAGTCCATGGAAAGATGTGTCCAAGGATGCTCACCATTAGCAATAGGTTGAAGAAGACCCACAGGAAGACGTCGAGGAGTCTTATTCTGTGCACAAACTGAGCAGGAGGCAACATACACAGCAACATCAGAACGAAGACCTGGCCACGAAAATTGTCGAGTGACAGACCAAATCATTTGGTTCTTGCCTGGGTGACCTGCGGCTTTAGGATAGTGGTAAGTGTGCAAAAGTTTAGTTCGAAGATTCTCAGGAACAAAACACTTACCACTAGGTTTCTCAGGAGGTGCATTGGTTTGTGCAGCCAGGATCTCCTCCCCCAAGGGAGAAGTCAAATTAGTATGTATTGTAGCCAAAATATGGTCAGGAGGTATAACTGGAGTAGGTACAGACTCCTCCTTGGACAGAGGCGAAAATTGTCGAGAGAGGGCATCAGCCCTAACATTCTTACTACCAGGCAGGTAGGAGACCACAAAATTAAACCAAGACAAAAATAGCGCCCATCTGGCCTGTCGGGGTGACAAACGTTTTGCTTCAGAAAGATAAGTTAAATTCTTGTGGTCAGTAAGAATGAGCACTGGCATGCTAGTACCCTCAAGAAGATGCCTCCATTCCTTGAGTGCCAAAATTATAGCCAGTAATTCCCTGTCACCAATTTCATAATTGCTCTCCGCTGGAGACAATTTCTTAGAGAAGAAACCACACGGATGCAAGGAACTGTCAGGCACAGGATGTTGAGACAAGAGGGCACCAACTCCAGTTTCAGACGCATCGACCTCAAGAACGAAGGCAGGACAGGGTTAGGATGAGCCAGAACTGGAGCGGCAGCAAAGGCAGTCTTAAGACTATCAAAGGCCTTAATAGCAGAAGGTGACCAATGGAGTAGATCATTCTCTATACGGGTCATGTCTGTGATAGGTTTGACCAAGGAAGAAAAGTTTTTAATAAACTTTCTATAGTAATTGGCGAACTCCAAAAAACGTTGAATAGACTGAAGACCAACTGGGCAAGGCCACTGCAGAACTGCAGATAACTTGTCAGGATCCATGGAGAACCCTGCAACGGAGATAACATAACCTAGGAAGGTTACTTGAGTCTGATGGAACTCACACTTTTCGAGTTTACAAAACAGGCCGTTCTCACGTACTCTCTGAAGAACCCGTGTAACATCAGAATGATGAGCCTCAAGTGTTGGTGAGTGTATGAGGATGTCGTCTAAGTACACCACAACCCAATGTTGCAACATATCTCTTAGGACATCATTTATAAATTCCTGGAAAACAGCAGGAGCATTACATAGGCCAAAGGGCATTACAAGATACTCATAATGCCCGCTCCTGGTGTTAAATGCTGTTTTCCATTCGTGGCCCTCCTTGATCCTAATGAGATTGTACGCTCCTCTCAAATCAAGTTTAGTAAAGATCATAGCTCCCTTGAGGCGGTCAAAGAGTTCCGTAATGAGCAGAATAGGGTAAGCATTCTTAATGGTAAGACGATTAAGACCGCTATAATCGATGCATGGTCTTAACTCGCCACCCTTTTTCTTCACAAAGAAGAAGCTAGCCCCTGCAGGAGAGCAGGATTTGTGGATGATCCCCTGTGACAGAGCATCGGCAACATACTCCTCCATAGCACAATTCTCCACAACAGACAGAGGGTAAATCCGGCCCGAGGAGGAATGGCTCTGGGTTGCAGGTCTATGGCACAATTGTAAGACCAGTGAGGAGGCAACGTACTCTCACCCACCTTGTCAAAAACATCTAGGAACTCTCGGTACTCCTCTGGCATTTGAGATACCGAAGAAGTGCACAAACCTTTAACTGGTTTCTGAAGACAAGTGGAAATACATTGCAGAGAAACAAAATTTCGGACCTGCACCAATCGAGAATGGGATTGTGCTTTTGGAGCCAGGTATAACCCAGAACAACCGGAAAATGCGCAGAGTTTATCACCTGGAACTGGAGGGTTTTAAAATGGAGAGCCCCAACAGTCATGGATAACGGAGCAGTTTTGTGAGTAACGAGTGCGGGCTGAAGGGGCCTGCCATCAATGGCCTCAATAGCAAGCGGAACTGACCGAGGCAAAACAGGAATGGAGTGTTTTAATACAAAAGCACTGTCAATGAAAAAGCCCGCTGCACCGGAGTCAACAAGAGCCTCAGTGACTATGGAGGAGTCCACCCAGGAAAGGACAACCGTGACCAAAGGTTTTTCCTTTAGCGGTTCTGGGGACGAGGATAAACCACCCAAGGTCTGCCCCCGACAGGACCTAAGGTGTGAGCGTTTCCCGACCATGTAGGACAAGACTTCAAAACGTGGCCCTGTAACCCACAATAGAAGCAGACCCCCTCCCTCCTCCTAAAGGCCCTCTTTGCCACGGAGAGATGCGTGAATCCCAACTGCATCGGCTCAGCAGTACCTGGTGATCAGGACCAGGAGGCATGAGAGGAGAGGGAGGCATGGGTAGGAACGAACATGTAGGAGACAACAGAACAGGAGGCTTCCACAAGTGCTCCTTGAAAGAGGGCCTCTCACTTTGTCTGAAGTCATTTAGGATCAAAAAAGACACCAATGACTCAAGATCCTCTGGTAAATCTCTGGCAGCAACTTCGTCTTTAATCGCATCAGAGAACCCATGAAAGAAGGCGGCAACAAGGGCTTCATTGTTCCAACCTACCTCTGCGGCAAGTGTACGGAACTCAATGGCATACTGAGCAACAAATCTTGTACCTTGCTGAATGGACATGAGTCGTTTAGCAGCAGAGGAGGAGCGAGACGGAACATCAAAGACCCTTCGAAAGGAGGCCACAAATTCAGGGTAATTTGAAATCACAGGTTTATTAGTCTCCCACAAGGGATTAGCCCAGGCAAGAGCTAACTAGACGAGAAAGATGAGAAATCCCACCTTAGCTCTGTCAGAGGGAAATGCCTGAGGAAACATCTCAAAGTAAATGCCCACCTGGTTCAAAAACCCTCTGCACGGATTAGGATTGCCTCCATATCGCTGAGGTAGAGGTGCAGAACCGGACATGCTCCTGGTAGGACTAGGTGCAGCAGTGGAAACAGGAGCAGCCATAACTTGCGGGACACTTTGGTCCAAATGTGCAGGGCTTGCAGGGCTAGTGCAAATTGATCCAAACGGTGATCCTGTTCATCCATCCTAGAAATTATGGCAGGTAAATGTGGATTATCAGCACCATCAGGATTCATGGCCTTTGCGTAATGTCAGGGTGCCAGGAATCAGACTGAGACGAGAAGTGCAGAAATAATCACACCTTTATTAATAGCAAAAAATAATAAAAAGTCCACAAGTCAAATAACAAGCCAGGAATAAAAAACCAGAGCTGGTAGTTAGACGAGCTGAGTCAGGAGTCAAAGCGAGTAGTCAGACGAGCTGGAATCAGGAACAAGGAAAACAGCAGAGTCAGGAACAAGCCAGGGATCAGGAGGGACATCAGATAGCCAGGTAATATACAGAAGCTGTTTAGATTCAGATAGAATAGATGGCACCACTCAAGGGAGGAAGGGGGAGCTCATGGGAGCTCAGAGTAGTTTTTAACAAATACTTGCTGGGAATAATTTGTTAAACTGGAACCTATATAGCTTAACTGGTGAAACCAATATTTTAATAGTTCACTCGAGACTGCATGTAATTAAGCAAACAATACAGCATTGAAAGCTCGAGCAAATTATATCATAGAACACAGTGTGTTCAAAATGGCAGCGATCTGCATATAAGAACGCTACAGAATTGCCAACACTCATTGCTAAGCCATACTTCAAGTCCTTTGCTAATATAGGTATTTAACTATTTAATATTCGAATAAAAGCTGCAATGAAGCAGCAGGGCAGAGGATTTAGTATGTTTAGCTATTAATACTACATAAGAATGAGTGTCACAACCGGCAGTGTCTCACACTACTCAGACGCTGAAAGAGACTTACAGGGAATCTGATACTGAGGGGATCTCTGATAATTAAGTCTTTTTACTTAGTATTTTGAGACTGCCAATAGCAGCGAACACAGTACTAGATACATTTTGATTTTGACACATAATGTGAATATACGGCAGAATTGGCAGAGTCCCAAGTACACAAACACTGCATGGATACTAAGTATCGTTCAGTCTAACGAACCATAGGCTATGTAATACATGTCACAAAGTATTCAGGGGCATGATAGAATTACAGCTGATATACAATTCTCATACAGGCAGAATGTCAGCCTTTGAAGTGGAAGACAATAAAATTGTTTTACCTGTTGTGCTCCAACAAGTTTGATTATCAATTAGGGTCTATCAGTGGGTCAGTTAAGCTATTCTATGTCTCTACAAAGTTTACACCAAGCACTATTAAGTCCTGCAATTTCCATCTATATATATTGAGGAATCCTATCCAAGACAGTTACCAGCCACAATTAATTTAGTGGATATTCTCAATCATATTTACTAACGTACCAGTAATGATTTTATTACATTATTAGTAATTTTTTGCAATATACATGAATACATTAGTATGATATGTACTGCTCAAAATATTACTTTATAAATATTACTTATTGAAGCCAAAACTACTGAAATAATTATGATATAGGCAGTATTACTGTCAATTTTCAGTACTAATTATTTACCCTTTTTAAAGTACAGTTAGTTTGATCGATGAGTTCACCAGCAGGTGATGGTTACTATAATATTAACCCCATGTTGATTGTAGACATACAGTGATAACTGTTAGGACTATTACCACAAAGCAATTTACCAAGGTGAATTGTGCAAATCTATCACTTTATCCAACCTACAGAGGGGTATTCTCTCACTACTAATACAGGCTGAAGTGTGCTTGAAAGGTACTATAATGCTTACTATATAACTATATTTAGACAAATGATATGTAGCCAAACATATGCTACAATAATAATTTTGTAATTTTACATTTTTTACTCTATTGCCTCATTTTACCTATGTTCTAAATACACGTAGCCATCATCACGTTCTTTTTGTGATGAATTACATTAATAACCACGCTGCACAAGGAATGAATGGGTGCTGCTTGTGTAGAGAGTATACTCTACTTTAATTTCACTCCACTGACCCTAATTTAAATTTACAAGTGACTGACAATCCTAGCCGTGGGTCCTCTAATCTGCCAACAGACAGTATTATAATAATTGGTTCCAAACACAATATCCAGTCTCTGTACTGGGAATATCAGACCAGCATTTTAGTTTTAACTAACCCATATTTTAAATAAATTCTAATAAAGATTTATGTTTTAACTTGTGTGATTCTTTTTCCAACTCCAGTAAATTGGGGGTCATTTGAGTGCTTACCTAGTATCTTTTTTCTGTTAGTTTCTATAGCTAACTTTTTTGAATATACAGAAGCTCTCACAAACAGGTCTGAGACAATGCAAAGGCAAAGTATACTGAACAGAGGCCTTTTAAATAATAAGTTATATCACAATTCTGAGACTGCATCCTGTCTCACACCGATGATGCACACCAGTCTGGCCATAAAAGGAAGTGCAGGAAATGAGCAGCATCCCCCACAATGAACCACAGTTAGCAAGAGAGGTGAGTAAAATGGCTGCCAGCAGCACATGGCAAACAAAACAGGTAAAACCCCTGACATGTAGCTAGTTTCCTGTTTTAAGTTCAATTTGGCATACTTGGTTTTTCTAAGGTCATGCACTTGCATAAGGATAAATAGATAATCTTTAACTTTCGCAATTTCTGCGAGGAATTGAGAGTGATCTCCCCCTTTAGGGGACTTAGGGTCCCCCTTGTGGAGAGATATGGTTAATACATCGCTGTCTAGGGAAATATTGGCTATCTTTACAGGCAAAATTGTAATGGTATTACCATCAGAACCACTTAAGGGAGTCTGATCATCTATTTGAAGGACCATTATCTCAGGTGCAGAGCCATTTCTGAAATTAATCTCCACAGCATCTGGCTTCTCTTCCACCATGTGACAGTTATGTCTGGTGTGTGATATGCTGGCCCACTCATAATTAATAAGTCTTTTGACTTATTGTGACCAGATTATATTATTTATGCTATCAATTATGGTGCTTAATCGCTTCAGGAGATCAATACCAATGATTAAACAATCAGTTGGCAGTTCCACTATAATGACAGTGTGTCTTATCCTGTTCCCCAGCTTTAGCTTTAACCATGCAATATCCCAAACTTTGAGATAGTCACCCCCAACACCTATTAGTGAACCATCAAATTCCTTTAGTTTAGGTTTGTGGGGTGTTAGCTCATTTAGTTGTGTGTAGTACCTGTGGGGTAAAATAGTTGCTTGAGATCCAGTATCAATTAATCTCTTTATAGGGTGTGTAACTGAATCCTGGAGCTCAGCACATACATAATATCTTCATGCAGTTTCTACCATTTTGCACATAAAATTAGCATGATTACACATCTGTGGGCTTCGCTACGAATTACCTGAATCCGCCACATTACCTGATGCAGAATAATTTTCATTCTTATTAGTCACTTTATATATAAAAGGGCTGACAGGGTTCCTTTGTACTGCATCTGTCGTAATAAGGTTAGGGGACAAATGCAAAAGAAGAGATTTGTTAGAGCTCCCAGGCTGAGGCTACCTGTCATCACAGCTATGACGTTTGTTTCTGGGCTGTCGGGAGAGAATATGATTAGTCTCATTATTGACATCATTTCATTTGGTATATCTCTCCCCTCTCTCTCAGGTAATACCTGAGTATTTATGACTGTGCCTGTGGTCCACTCCTGGCCACTGGCTCTACCCCTAAAAAAGGATTATTAGGGTGCTGAGCCATCAAAGCTTGACTCATATTAGTAAATAGTGTACATAATTGTTTTAACTGCGTACTAAGTTGGCCCACTTGATTATACAAGCTATTTCTACCCCTGGGCCTACCTTTTGAGGCCTCAGAGTAATGATTCCTGGAACATTGGGAACCCTCAGAATTATAGCTATTGTTTCTAGTTTGACGTGGTTTTCTTTGGGGTTTAACTTGTTCAGCATTAATATCTTGGGGAGCACTATTTATTTGGGGTGTTTGGTTACTCTGAGAGTATTTTCACCACTTTTAGTATGTATTTTTTACGGGAATATCAATTACCTTGTGGGTGTTCATATCTTTGGGGATAACTATTTGTCTGGGTATGCCCCCCATTTTGAGTATATGCTCTCTTCACCTCAGCCCTTGTTGGGGGAGGGGCAGAGTCAAACCTTTGTTTTCCTTTTTAGACTCTAAATTGAGGGGGCTAGGTGACACCCTAGTTTCTGCCACAATTTTAGGGCTGGGTCTTGGTTCCCTTTTTACCCCCTGTTCACCGGACTGCTGAATAGAGTATAATTTTGTACTCTCTTTGATCAGCCAGTCCAATGAGCAGTTCTCATCAAAATCTCAAGCCAAATTAATTTTGATGTGTGCGGGCAATGCTTCATAAAACAGATTTACAAATTCTGAGCTTTCAAGTTTGGGGTAGTCTTCGGCCATACTGTACACACTTTTTAGTGCAGAAAGGAATTATATAGGGCTTTGATTGGCACCACATTTTAAACTGTATACAGCTATTTTCGCAGCTGTTTTGGTGCGATATTGCCCAAAATCCTTTTTGCACTTTTTCCTTTGTTTCACTCCAGGAATAAATATTCATATCCTTTAGTGAATCAAATAACTTTTGATGTTTACCCTCAAATACTAAGGGCAAAAATATAATTTTTGACTGCTCACTAATAACATTCATTATGGATAAAGCATTTTCTTAGACCTCTAAGTGGTCAATTATAGAAGTGGTTCCCTTTTTGGAATATTTAGGTACTGCACCAATTAAGAAAGTAATTATTTTAGGGGTGTCATATACCTTATTAGATTTATCTTAGGCCTTCCTAGGGACCTTAGTTTTAGGGCTGGAGCGCCCCCTATCTGCCCTACTTTTACTATGGGGTGACTCCTTATATACATTAGTATTATATGGGCTGTCTGGGTAGCTGGCCCTGCCCTCTGACTCACTATTAGAGCTGCCCTCTGAAGTATAGCAGTTCCCTGAATTTAAAACATGAGATAACTGTCTATGTTGGAAGTTTACCTCTTACCCAATAGGGGTCCTTTGTTTAAATTCTTCCCTGATGCTCTGCAGTTCATTTCTCAGAAATTCTTTTAGGGTTTTTAAAATACCTGCATTATCCTCATTCTAATAGAGGGGGTTTCATTATGGCGATACGGCCTTTTTAATTTATTTAATCCTTTCTGGCTCTTTTCCAGTTGTTTATTCAAATGTTCTATTTGGGCTACTAAATTTTGGTTATGCTCTTGGAAGGTAGCCATGTCTTGTTTAAAGGTAACAATTTCTTTTTTAGCCATTTCTAAATTTACTTCACATTTGCGTGATGAGCGAATTTCATCTTCTAGCTCCTGTAATTGAAACTCCTTTTCTATAAGGTGGGCGGACATTTTGTCAATAATGCATATTACAAGGAGCCTGGATTTGAGTATTAGCACATCCCATTTTTTTACATTTTTTGCATTGATTATTTTTTTATAATTCCTGGAATAACTCACAGTTTTCATTCCACGTTCCATTATCAATAGCAATGTTTTTAGCCTTAATTGCAAGCATATCAATATAAACATTTAAATCATCCAGCAATCATAAATATGTTTTTTAAGTGGGCTATAGCACCCATTTTAAGGACGTCACCCTTAGTGAGGGGAAATCTTGAGGACACATTTCGATACTGTGTATAGATTCATTTGATTCAGTTCTAGTAACAGACATTATTATTCTGGCTTAGTATTTTAGTATTTGGTTAAATTAAAACGCTAATACAATTTTGACCAAGGAGAATTTTTTTTTTTTTTTTTTAATATTACATTTTTTTTTCTAGATAATAATTTTTTTCATTTACTACAAATATATTATATCAGTGTGATAAAGATAATATTCTATCAGCTGTGCCTTATTCTGTTACAATTATTATATACAAAACAGATCTTAAAATATATCTCTAAAAAATTAACCTTACTCACAATGAATCACAATACCACAATTGAGAATAACAGAACAGCCTATAATTAGCCAACAATTCTTAGTCCAATGCTGAAATATGGACTGCTAACTTAACAGTGCTTAGTTAACAATATAACAAGATACTTCACACACATTTTACTGAATCTTAATAAAATATAAGAAATCTTTCAGAAAAGTATAATTAAACTATTTAGCCTGGACTTCCGGTGGGAGGGACTAGCAGATGGAGGTGCTGAGAAGAACTCCACAACACTGAAGTGGTAAAAAGGGTTGGAGGGTATCGGTATATAAGAAATCTTTCAGAAAAGTATAATTAAACTATTTAGCCTGACTATCTCTGACTAAGAGTGCTGTTATAAGGTATCTTTTTTTCTCCTTGTTTATTTTATTATTTATGATTACTACCTTAGCACCGATATGATTGTATATCTATTGTCATAAATTTTTATAGACCTGAGGAAAGTGATAATTTTAGTTTATGAGTATAATTTGGATTTCACTTGTGTGTGATCTTTTCCTTCACTTTTGCTCGGTCTGTGTCTCCAACAGGAGCCAATTATATTACTGTGTTCTAGTTGCATAGTTTGATTTATAAGAAGAGATGGCTTTAACTTATAGCGACAGTGATTGGGATTCTGATGTCAAGGATACTTTTAACCTTGATGACACAGATGATGATTTAACACAGGCAGATAAAAATATATACAAAGCATTTAAAGAACAGAAACAAATATTATACAAACAGCTTAGAGTGAATGGGAAATCTCAAGTCTAACTAATTATCAGTCAGCAGACATGATTCCCAGGGGCCTTAGAGTTCTCAAATTACCGGGTACAAATTTGCAGGAAACTGAGATACCTTACTTTAGAGAACAATGGGAAGATATTCTTTCTGAATGTTCTAACAAATTAATGACATTAATTCTGAAGGAAGATAACTTAAAGTTAGAAAAAATTAATCAACAATTAGCAGAAACAACTACCACTTTAAATAAATGGGAAGATAATAGTTAGTTCAAAGAACTTAATGATAAGAGGAAAAATGAAATCTTATGTACACAATCAGAAATAAAGATTAAAAGGGAAGAAACAATTTATTAGAGATGACAAAGACTACAAATTGAAACAAGTGTATACTTACAATAAAAATAAAAATGAGCACAGTGATATTGAAGGGGGCCAGCGGAGTATAATTATTCAAGGATATAATAAAAAAGGTGGGGCCCCTTTAGGACAAGTAGAAAGAGAGGCTCAAAAACAAGACGGGGTAGAGGAAGAAGGGAAAAAGAAACAGAAAACACCAAATACACGGAGGCCTTATTACAGGTTGAGGACCAAGAAATAGACGATAGGTCTATTATCAATTTATCATCTACACAATTGTCGAGTGATCAAATATCACTATTGAAGAAAGGTTTATCATTTTCACCAACAAAGAGCTTGGACAAATTTTAAGCAGTCAAAGATTTAAAGTTATTTGCCAGAAAATTGATTTGTCACAGGCTCTTTGATGGTGACAATGATGGCAACTTGGAATTTGAGGATGTGTTGGCTACCCTGGAATCCTTGCAATGTGATGAGGAGGTGACAGGGAGCCAAAGTGAACAACAAACACTTAATAGTGGCCTCAAACCTAAGTCAAAATATATGCCCAACCTTAGCAAAGTTACAGCAGTTTCTATGTTTGTGAAACTAGTAGAAGGTGATATTATGAATCTCAACAATGATAGCCCAACAATGGATAACCTAACCTGTGGCGAAAGAAAAGCTCTTTATGAGATAGGTAGTAATAAAAATCTTACAATAAAGTCATCCGAAAGGGTGGCAATTTAGTGCTACAGGACACCTCTAGATATAGAGAAGAATGTTACAGACTTCTTAATGATAAAACACAGTATAAAAGATTAATCAATAATCCTATTGATTCTATTCTGTCTAACCTAAAAAATATACTAGAAGTAGGTCTTACACGGAACATTATTTCTAAAACAGAATTTGAGTTTTTGTTGCCACAAAATCCTAAGATCCCAACATTTTATACCATTCCAAAGGTCCACAAAGAGGGGTGTAAGTATCCCCCAGGACACCCTATTGTTGCGGGCATCGATGGGCCTTTGGAGGGTATTGGACAATACATTGATCTTTTTCTTAAACCATTTGTCACATACTTGACCACATATGTACAAGATACTCCAGATTTTTTGAGAAAAAATAGTGGCCTCAATATCTCTGAGGATATGTTATTGGCAACAATCGATGTTGAATCGTTGTACTCTAGCATTCCCCATGTGAAAGGATTAGAGGCAACTAGATATTTTTTGCAACACAGAGGCACTGCCTTTCAGCAACATACTGACTTTATCTGTGAGTTACTTGAATTTGCACTAACTAATAATCTTTTTGTTTTTGATGATCGATATTTTTTGCAGATACGGGGTACGGCTATGGGGGCGAAATATGCGCCCTCATATGTGTGCCTCTATCTTGGCTTCTGGGAGAACAATTTTGTTCTCGACCACAGTGAGTGAACACGTCTCAATGTGGCTTCGCTACATAGATGACGTGTTCCTCCTGTGGAGGGGCACTTCACAAGATTTGCAGTCTTTTGTCAAATCTTTGAATAATGATACATTTAACCTCAAATTTACCCTAACCTTTGATCCACTCGCAATCATTTTTTTGGATTTAACAGTTACAGTGTATGAGGGCACTTTGAGAACAAAGGTATACCGGAAGCTGACATCGACCAATAGCGTATTGAGAGCTGACAGCTTCCACCCTAAACACCAAATCAGGGGTATACCTGTATCTCAATTTTATAGGGCATGTAAGAACTGTACATCCAGAGAAGATTTTGCGAATGAATCAAGAGAATTGACAAGATGATTTATTGATAGAGGCTATCCCAAGAAAATGATAAGTCACGTTTATCAACGTCAATATGGGCAAATGCAAGAGGATAGCATCTTCAATACCTCTGATAAAAATAATAAAAAACTGTCTATACTAATACACAACAAGGTAAAATAAGATACATATCTGGATTTAATGATAAGTGGGAGGACATACGAAAAATTATGAAATGCTATTGGCATATACTCCAAAGTGATTCTAAACTTAACCAAGTTTTAACCTCCCAACCTCTCATGACAGCACGTAGGGCACCAAACCTACGTGATAACCTGGTGCATAGTCATTTTATTAGACCTAAAGCTGAGTCGAATTGGCTTAGACAAACTAGTATGGAACCTGGTTGTTATCCATGTAAACAATGTAAGGCTTGCAATTATATAGAGAAAATATGATTTTTCTCTGATAATAAAGGCAAGGTTTATAAGATCAGATCTAAAATTACCTGTCAAACAGAAGGTTTAGTGTATTTACCAAAGTGCAGTTGCCCCCTGTATTATGTGGGTAAAACCACAAGGGCCCTCCGTGATAGGACCCTTGAACATATAAGAGATATTGAACAGGAAAAGGACACATCAAGTATTGCCAAACACTTTATGGAACATCACAATTCCTTACCGGGTGATTTTAGAATAATAGGGATTGACAGGGTTAATTTGGGATCTCGTGGTGGTAATATGGATAGAGTATTGCTGCAACGTGAGAGTAAGTGGATTTTTAACCTAGGAACACTTACTCCAAATGGCCTAAATGAAGAAAATAATTTGGGTAATTTTTTGTAAATTTGATATATAGTGCAAGTAACTTTTAATGTTTGTGCTATTGTTAGGGAATTATTCCCAATACCAATCTTATACATACAACTTTAAGATATCTTTGAGCATATCTAGGTATGACAGTTGCTGTCGCTTTAAGTAAGCCTCTCATTGTAAATATATGCACCTACATATAACACAATAACAAATAACATTGTAAATAAAAAATATGTGTGTTAATACTAGTATCTGTTGGATTAATTGTTAACAGATTACTACTATTATTGAGGGGAACCTGTATTCACAGGCTCAAAATCCGGAGGCGGTTGCACATTAGCGCTGCCTTTAAAAAGGGCACTAATAAGAGTAAGCAATATACAAGCCCGGAAGAAGTCAATCAGCAGGTGAAACGTACGTCGGCAAACTTTTAGGAGGAATGCAATCACGCAGCTAATGCAGGAGGACTGCTCGGTGAGCAGAATTTAAGGAAATCGTGGACGTGTGAGTGCTAACAAGGATAGCTCGGTGGTTCTGAGCCCAAGGTTCTCATTGGCGGTGTCAGTGTGTAGAAGGAGGTGTGTTGGGACGCAGACACAGTATCCCTCCGTGGTGTACTAGCACTGGGAACACCTGGTGTTTTGCCGCGTAGAGGTAGAGCTCCTTCCAGGATCACCTCCACCAATACTTTGCAAGTCAGCGATAACATTTACAAAGGTTGAGGTTGAAGCGACCTGATCTAAAAGGCATCGGCCACTGTTTTGGATTACAAATATTTTTCTTTGCTGGAAGGTGTATTGTTGGACTCACAGGACTGTCCACGTCTGAACTTTATGATAAGTATTTGCTGTTAATTTTCAGCACTTGTTTTATCAATGCTTGTCGTTGTTTCCTGCATTATGTTAAGTTTGCTTGCTCTATCTTTGTATCCTTAGGGGATTATTTTGGTGCATAAAAAGCTAACATTGTTACATTTAACTAATTTACTATGTATTATTAGCTATGTATACTGTGCACAGTAAAAGGGTTTATTGTGTATATGCACAATTTTCTCAGTAAACAAATTATCTGACTAAGAGTGCTGTTAGTGCTGTTATAAGGTATCTTTTTTTCTCCTTGTTTATTTTAATGCTGAAATATGGACTGCTAACTTAACAGTGCTTAGTTAACAATATAACAAGATACTTCACACACATTTTACTGAATCTTAATAAAATATAAGAAATCTTTCAGAAAAGTATAATTAAACTATTTTGCCTGGACTTCCGGTGGGTGGGACTAGCAGATGGAGGTGCTGAGAAGAACTCCACAACACTAAAGTGGTAAAAAAACTAAAACCTGCCCCATCTGCCCCACACACACAGAGCTTGTTGGGTGCTGGGATATCGCAACAAACCGACTGCTTATTGAAGTGTGAAGGGCACTGTCATTGGCCCTGGCCTCCAGAGCATTACAGAATTAACTGCGCCACTCTGTCGGTGCCATCTTGACAAGCGGAGATCAACGGACCATCTCCTAACATTACATCGCCACAGCCTGACCTGAAGTGGTGTGTATCAGACTTGGAACTAAGTGAGTACCTGTTATAGTGTCGGTGGTAGAATTGACTAGACACGGCTGTGGAGACCACATAACGATACACCATTTTGAGCCTAACATAAATGACCCATACAGACCCATTGACTTGCAAAGCTTCCTGTAACAAAGCCCTACAGCTGTATGTGGGCTTTGTATCTACTATACACACATCTCCTCTGCACCTGTGTTGCTATTAAAGTCAGTTTACAGAGAGCTATAAGCTTGATAACACTATGTTGAGGGTTGAAACTGCCTACACATTACATTACATATGCATTACCACCAACATATGGGGTTGGCCTGAGTGGAGGAATTGTAGATGGGAGATGTGAGGACATTCACACTATAAAATACCTAATCTCATGCACCCTGACTGGGATAATCCTTATACATACAGTGGATTGACAAAAAGCGCCCTATTGCAGCTGAAAGATACATACAGAGCAACCTGAATTCTTGGTGCTACACCAGTGTCACATTTTCACCTACAGCTGGGCATTTCGGAGTGACCCACATCCATGAAAGTGGATAAATATTTTCATAGGATAACACCTCACCGGGAAGGCAACATGAGCCATAGAGATAAAATCAATGACAAAAAAAGCAAACAACAATCTGAAGTCAGTGTAGAGATCTCCCCGCACCCTATGGAACCGACTACTTCCAGCAAAGATAGGGGTCAATTGATGAAGGAGTTTAACTCCTTTTTTTTTACCCAGAATGGAGACCTTACTAGCTGGTTTAGATACACTGATGAGTGAAGTCCGACAATACTCAACGCGTTGCACGGCGGCTGAGAATAGAATATCCGATGTAGAAGATAGACAAGTAGAAATGGGAAACTCAATACAACAGCTCTTGTGTCACAATAAGATCCTACAGGAACGAGTGGAAGATCTCAAAAATCGTAGTCGCATAGTGGGCCTCCCTGAGAGGGTTAAAGGTAAAGATCTTCTGGCATTCACTGCACTGGTGTTCCCGAAACTCCTGGGTATCCCTCAAGACATCCTACCTATAGATTTAGAGAGGGCACACAGGGTAGGCCCAGAGCACAGCATAGAGACCAACAATACAAAGCCAAGATGTCATCTTTAAATGTCTTAATTTTCAAGAGAAGTTGTGAATTCTTAGAGCCTACAGATTAAAGAAAGAAGTGATCTATGAAGGAAACAAGCTCTTGTTATTTCAAGACTTTTCCTCTGAAGTTACTAGACAATGCAAAGACTTCACCCCTATATGCTCCCGTCTCTATGAACAGGGACGACAGGTAGCATTGTTGTTTCCTGCAAAACTATGACTACAAACAGCCCATGGCCCCAATTTCTTCCACTCCCCTCGGGTGGTGGAAAGCTACCTAGCATTGTAAAAGCAACAAGAAACAGGCTGAGGACCACCTACACTACTCATCACATAGCTATGGCAATGTTATTTATTTGTTATGTCAATGTATTTTAGAGTAATCTTGGCCTTACAGAAGCAGATCATGCTAGGTGATCATTGGTCTAAATGGACTAAATCTATACTCCTGGTGTTACTGGACTTTGCAGACCTGTGTCTGTTTTAATATTGTAGGTCTGTCGGGTCAGCTTCACTTTATAAACTCAGGCTAGATAGACAACTGATACATTCCTATTCTCGCTATTGAGAACTTTTCCCAGTGACTACTTGTCAGGACCAGTCAAGTTCACTAAGTGTTTCAAATAAAAAATCATGGTGTAAGTGTAAGACCACAGCTGCTGAGATATAGCTATGAGCAATATAATAGATGATTTGTAGCAATTGATGTTGCTTAATATAAATATCCACCAGGATAATATGAAGCAACAATTAATTCAGGTAGCTGACATTAATATGAGGTCAATTAGTGAGGAAAATACTCTATAGCTGATACATGTGTAAAAACACTAAATAGGTTGCATCAGAGTCTCTCACACAGTAACCTTTGTTAATAGATGGCTGTGTAGTGTATACAACTATAAGACATGTCAGGTAGCAATAGCAATAGGATCACAGGTTGTACAACAGGAATAAAGCATATGAACATTTGTATAAAAAGTATACTTAAGCATGCTACGGGATTACGGAAGAGTTGCAACAATCCTGAGTGAATAAACAGTTACCGCTATAGAACATATAAGTCCAGAGAACAGAGCTAAATAAGTGGATTAGAGTACCTGGATTAGCTGACACTGTGTGTTAAAGCGGTAGGATCCGGTTGCAGAGTAGCCCAGAATGGAAAGTTGTTGTCTGGAGGGTAGCAGGGTAAGCTGGAGTTCCGTGCACAATGAGGATGGCATGTGATGTCACCACGGAGTGATCCGATGAAGATCCGGCGGTTCAGGAAACTGCAGGCTGTTAGAGAGGACTGCGATTCTGCAGTGAGAATGGGCTTAGGAGAGCTATACCGTATAATTACCAGTAGGTGGCAAGCAACAATACCAAGCAATGAGGAAGGAAATAAGGTGCATTATATAGGGAAAAAAGTAAGGCTGATACGGAATTTAAAGGTATAGTGGCAAAAATTAAACAGATGCTAGCAATCCTGACACTACTAGTGTAACAGGAATTACACAAGAGACTGTTTTTATGTTTATTATGATTGTTATGTTGTTTATTGTTATTGTTGATGTAGTTGTGTTCCAATACTGTCTGCCATATATGTATTTGGGTCTACATATGCAAAAATCGAATGGGCACACTCTAATTACTTATATGAACTGTAGAAAATGGGCTCAGAAGCATGATCGCAGTAAATTGTTTACACTTCGAGTGATAGATCCTGGGGTTCTGGCTCCTAATAATTTTGACCATGCAACTAGTGGGAATTTACGGGGGGAGGTAGCTCCGGAGACACGCTCGTCTAAGATAGATGAGTGGTTTTGGACTGGGCATTATCAGACCATGAGTAAGGTGGGATTGTATGCTGGCTATTTTGCAGAAATATCAACTCTTCCTTTCAATATGCTACTGATCTTTGTAGGCCTGTGTCTGTTTAAATATTGCAGGCCTGCTGGGTTGGTTTCACTCTGCACAAATTTATCAAATAAACTATTGGGGAGCGAGGACTCCTATCCTAAAAAAATGCCACTAATTGTCTGGAATGCTTTGTGGCTTTTATTAGTTTATATGTATTCACAAACCATATACCATATATTTATATACTCATCTCTAAAAATGCGGAGGTTAAAGAGATATCACCTAAACACCAATATGTCCCCTGGGAAATTATCAATGACACATACTAAAACAGAGGTAGGGACTCTCCAAATAGGGGATTTCAAGATGTTAACAACTATTGCCCCTAGACATACGACAAATAGCAACTTGCCTGAGGAGACAAATTAATATGGAAATCTGGAGTCTACGTGCAACCTCTCTCAGAGACATCATTTGGTACCATAATGTATATTTCACTTATTGTACAACTCTTCAGTAACCTGGGGCCAATCCTTACATACGGAGGCCCAGTACAGCTGTGGTTGCTTTACTTTAATTCATACTCATTGACTGTTAAAGAGTATCTTGCTTCCCTATACGCAATATATCCAGAGTACGAGTCCTCATGCCTCCCCTAGACGAATCATATGTGAATCCTGCCCACTATAAGTCTCAATATCCTTACAATATTACCTTTATGTGTGAATATAAAATATTCCATGTGCAACTCAATGAGACCAGAATATGCTCTGCCTTGAGAGAGAGAATGAGGGATTTTTTTTTTCTTCCCCTTATTGGTATATTAAATGGCACTTAAATTAACCTCATGGAATGTGGCATTAACTCCCCAGTGAAGAGAAGTGAAGAGAAGCTTGAATCTGACTCACCTGACTGGACTCTGACATTGCATTTTTACAAGAAACTCACCTGAAAGATACAGAACATGACAAATTTAAGAGACTCTGAGAGGGATCCCTATCAAATCTTTCATACACTAGTTCAAGCAGAGGACCTTTCCATTTTGTTTGGAAAAGACACACAGTGGATATCCTTCAACAACCAGAGACGGGGAGGGTAGGTTCCTTATTCTTAAAATCAAAATACATAATACTAGATATATATATATATATATATATATATATATATATATATATATATATATATATATATATATATATATATATATATATATATATATATATCATAATGCAATATCTTCGCACCAAACAACAAATACTTCCCCTTTTGGGATAGGCTCACACAAGCCTTAACCCATTCTATGGGATTTCCACTTATATTAGATGAAGACTTTAATCTAGCTTCCTAATCTTCAGCTGGATAGGTCATGGCTCCAACCCCATAGTATTAACTCTAGGCTCCAGAGATATAAGGGCAAGTTTGAACACAAAGTATTCCAGAAGTTACAATCAGACCTGGTGGTGTGTGACATATGAGAAGGAGACACCAACAGACAAGGATTACACATGTATCTTAAAAACTGCGCGGCTCGCTCTCTAGAATAGATATGTTCTGGGTATCGGATTCTCTGATTCCCAGTATCAGACAAGAGAAAATACACACAATTTTACTCAGATCATGCTCCTATTGAACTGACGCTGGGTCTTTGTAAACCCAAGTCAAACAGAAACATACTCAGATTCCCATCTTACTTGATGCACTCTGAAAATTTTCAAAAGCATCTAATTCACTGCTAGAACGATTTCCTTACGGATAACCAACAACACCTAGAAACACCTCACCTATTCTAGGATACTGCTAAAGCAGTCCTCACGGGACAAATAATTTCTTATACAGCAACTTTAAAGCATAACTTCCAAAAAAATATATAATGATTTACAGAGGGATCTGGAACAAACCTACCAAGCATATAGTATTAAAAAATCTAGAGAGGCATATGACACCTTTCTCTTGGTTAAAGAGGAAATGGAAACCTTCTTAAAGCAGAAAGCAACATCTGGTCTTTTAAGAACAGCGGGTAAATTCCATAGGTTTGGAAATAGATCAGGTAGACTACTAGCTTCAATGATAAACAAAAAGGGAGCACGGCGAGAGGTGGCAGCCTTGCGATATAAAGGAACTACATACAAAACGACAGCAGATATGGAAAGAGAAAGGACTCATTAGAGTGGGGGATGCTCTGGATCCATTGCCGCACACTGTGAAGGCATTCTAAGAGTTGAAAACAAAATTTGACTTACCTCATAGACATTTGTATGCCTATCTACAACTCAGACATTATATAATGTCATTAATTGAGTCTGATAAAGACTTTTGGAACCAATCTCCTTTGCAATCTCACAAACGGCGTACAGTTTGGGTAGATTCTCAATTTCAGTATTCTACAGGACACTACTCAGACATCAATCAACTAGGGCCCATACTGACATCCTAGAAAAACTACAGCTAGACACAATAACTGACATTACTATTACAGATATTAAAAATAGCATTCTGAAGGTTAAATCTGCCCACATTTAATATGACATTACGAGAGGTGCAGATTAGACTGCTATATAAGACTATATCACAATAGATGGAGAAAATGGAACCCGCTACACCCAAACCATTGTGTAAAGTGACAGTATCCTAACCCCTAATAAACAGAGAATGGAGGATATCCAAATATGCCAATGTTGTCTTTAATGAAATATATTCAAATCATTACAAGGTCAAACAGCCACAACGTTTTGGGCTACATGCCCCTTAATCATGTGTTAAACAATTGTACAGATAAACCTGTTTATATAGCATTCTGGGATTTAACCCTTACAATCTAACACAAGCACACAGCTTGTATCTATTAACGCCATCTACTTTTCTAGCCTAGGTAGCATCTGAAAAAAAAAAAAATTAAAAACAAACAGCTATGAAATCCCCAGAAAAATCCTGTATCTACTGAATACAATCATATCCCTCTCTATATGCAGTATTCCCAGCATCAA
>NC_069500.1:1194985210-1194992710 GCF_027579735.1 Bombina bombina
AATAAAAATGGTATGCTTCTCTATATTTTAATACTATAATTGTAACATAAGTAAATAAAAATATGAAGAAAAAAATGTTTATATTTGTTTACCCCTTCTTACAATATTTTTAAAATTAAACTTGCTTACAATTTGCTGGACAGCACTACTCAATTTTGTTTAAACAAGTATTTATATTGGTTTAATTAATTGATTGTGTTAAAAAAAATAAAAAAAAAAAAATAAAAGAACACACTCTGGGCTAGATTAGAAGACAGAAACAGCAAACCTCTATTTCTGTTGTTATCCCCCTAAAGAAATGTATCCATGTTCTGTCATTCATTATACGACAAACTATAAATCAACCAATCAGATTTTTCCTACCTTAATTCTGATTGGCTGATAGAATCCTATCACCCAATCGGAATTCGAGGGATGCCATCTTGGATGATGTCATTTAAAGGAATATTCATTCGTTGTTAGTCGTCGGCCTAGAAGGATGCTCTGCGCCAGAGGTCTTCAAGATGGAGACGTTCCTCGTCGGATGGATGAAGATAGAAGATGCCGCTTGGATGAAGACGTCTGCTGGTCCTGATGTCTTCTTCTGCCCGGATAGGTTGAAGACTTCTGCCGGTCTGGATGTCCTCTTCTGCCCCATCGATGAAGACTTCGGCCCGGCTGGGTAAAGACGGCTCAAGGTAGGGTGATCTTCAAATGGGGTAGTGTTAGGTTTTTTAAGGGGGGATCAGGTGGGTTTTATAGTAGGGGTGTGTGGGTGGTGGGTTGTAATGTTGGGGGGGGATTGTTCTTTTTTTTACAGGAAAGAGAGCTGATTACTTTGGGGCAATGCCCTGCAAAAGGCCCTTTTAAGGGCTATTTGTAATTTAGTATAGGGTAGTGCATTTTATTATTTGGGGGGCTTTTTTATTTTATTAGGGGGCTTAGATTAGGTGTAATTAGTTTAAACTTCTTGTAATTTTTTTTTATTTTTTGTAATTTAGTGGGGTTTTTTTGTACTATAGTTTAGTTTATTTAATTTTATTTAATGTTAGATAATTGTAGTTAATTTATTTAATTAATTTATTGATAGTGTAGTGTTAGGTATATTTGTAACTTAGGTTAGGATTTATTTTACAAGTAATTTTTAATTATTTTAAACTAGGTAGCTATTAAATAGTTATTAACTATTTAATAGCTATTGTACCTAGTTAAAATAAATACAAAGTTGTCTGTAAAATAAAAATAAATCCTAAAATAGCTACAATGTAATTATTAATTATATTGTAGCTATCTTAGGGTTTATTTTATAAGTAAGTATTTATTTTTAAATAGGAATAATTTAGTTAACAATAGTTATATTATTTAGATTTATTTAAATAATAATTAAGTTAGGGGGTGTTAGGGTTAGACTTAGGTTTAGGGGTTAAAAAATTTAATATAGTGGCGGCGAAGTTGGGGGCAGGAGATTAGGGGTTAATAAATTTAATGTAGGTGGCGGAGGTGTAGAGGGGTCAGATTAGGGGTTAATAAATTTAATATAGGTGGCGGCGGTGTAGGGGGGTCAGATTAGGGGTTAATACATTTAATGTAAGTGGCGGCGGTTTAGGGGTTAATATATATAATGTAGGGGTGGTGGTGTAGGGGGGGTCAGATTAGGGATATAAATTTAATGTAGGTGGCGGCGTGGTCCGGGAGCGGCGGTTTAGGGGTTAGTACATATAATGTAGGTGGTGGCGGGGTCCGGGAGTGGCGGTTTAGGGGTTAATACATTTATTATTAGGAGTGAGAGGGGGGATTGCGGATATAGGGGTATATGTGTCAGGCTTATTTTTGGGAGGCAGGCTAGGCAGTTACGTGAGATTTAACATTTTAGTTAGTTTTCTTAGGCGCAGGCAGTTTCTAAAGTGCCATAAGTCACTGGCGACTCCAGAAATTGGTAGTTACGCTCATTTCTGGACATCGCTAGTTTATCCGACTTACGGCACTTTAGGAACTGCCGGCGGGGTATATGTAATACCACGATGTGCAAGGTGAAATTACAGGCGGCGCAGGTTCCCTGGCTTGCGCCGAAAATGATGCCGTATATCGGATCGTGCCCAAGGTCTTCTTTCCCTTTTCTACTAGATTAGAAGTGGCAGTGTTTGATGGGACTATATATATATATATATATATATATATATATATACACACACACATACATATATTCTAATGTTTTTATATGTGAATATATGACTGTAAATACATACTGTATATATACACATATAAATACATATTTAGCAATGTATGTGTCTCAATGTTAAAGCTCTTTGTTGCCTGCAATATTTTTTTCAAAATATTTTTTTATTAGACAGTGTTATTATGAGTGTAACTGTACTTTGTAATATATTTTTGATGTGTTTTGTGAAACTTTTTAGTTTTTGGAAAAAAGCTAACCACCTCTCTGAGGCCTAGATTTAGAGTTGGGCGGTAGCCGTCAAAACCAGCGTTAGAGGCTCCTAACGCTGGTTTTGGGCTACCGCCGGTATTTGGAGTCAGTCAGGAAAGGGTCTAACGCTCACTTTCCAGCTGCGACTTTTCCATACCGCAGATCCCCTTACGTCATTTGCGTATCCTATCTTTTCAATGGGATCTTCCTAACGCCGGTATTTAGAGTCGTGGCTGAAGTGAGCGTTAGAAATCTAACGACAAAACTCCAGCCGCAGAAAAAAGTCAGTAGTTAAGAGCTTTCTGGGCTAACGCCGGTTTATAGAGCTCTTAACTACTGTGCTCTAAAGTACACTAACACCCATAAACTACCTATGTACCCCTAAACCGAGGTCCCCCCACATCGCCGCCACTCTATTAAATTTTTTTAACCCCTAATCTGCCAACCGCCACCTACGATATACTTATGTACCCCTAATCTGCTGCCCCTAACACCGCCGACCCCTATATTATATTTATTAACCCCTAACCTGCCCCCCACAACGTCGCCGCCAGCTACCTACAATAATTAACCCCTAATCTGCCGACCGCAAAGCGCCGCTACCTACGTTATCCTTATGTACCCCTAATCTGCTGCCCCTAACACCGCTGACCCCTATATTATATTTATTAACCCCTAATCTGCCCCCCTCAACGTCGCCTCCACCTAACTACACTTATTAACCCCTAATCTGCCGACCGGACCTGAGCGCTACTATATTAAATGTATTAACCCCTAATCCGCCTCACTCCCGCCTTAATAACCCTATAATAAATAGTATTAACCCCTAATCTGCCGACAGGAGCTCACCGCTACTCTAATAAATTTATTAACCCCTAAATAAAAGTCTAACTTTAACCCTAACACCCCCCTAAATTAAATATAATTTAAATCTAACAAAATAAATTAACTCTTATTAAATAAATTATTCCTATTTAAAGCTAAATACTTACCTGTAAAATAAACCCTAATATAGCTACAATATAAATTATAATTATATTATAGCTATTTTAGGATTTATATTTATTTTACAGGTAACTTTGTATTTATTTTAACCAGGTACAATAGCTATTAAATAGTTAAGAACTATTTAATAGCTAAAATAGTTAAAATAATTACAAAATTGCCTGTAAAATAAATCCTAATCTAAGTTACAATTAAACCTAACACTACACTATCAATAAATAAATTTAAAAAATACCTACAATTACCTACAATTAAACCTAACACTACACTATCAATACATTAATTAAATACAATACCTACAAATAACTACAATTAAATAAACTAACTTAAGTACAAAAAATAAAAAAGAACTCAGTTACAAAAAATAAAAAAATATTTACAAACATTAGAAAAATATTACAACAATTTTAAACTAATTACACCTACTCTAAGCCCCCTAATGAAATTACAAAGCCCCCCAAAATAAAAAAATGCCCTACCCTATTCTAAATTAAAAAAGTTCAAAGCTCTTTTACCTTACCAGCCCTGAACAGTGCCCTTTGCGGGGCATTCCCCAAGAAATTCAGCTCTTTTGCCTGTAAAAAAACACATACAATACCCCCCCCCAACATTACAACCCACCACTCACATACCCCTAATCTAACCCAAACCCCCCTTAAATAAACCAAACACTAAGCCCCTGAAGATCTTCCTACCTTATCTTCATCTCACCGGGTATCACCGATCGGTCCTGGCTCCAAAATCTTCATCCAACCCAAGCGGGGGCTGGCGATCCATAATACTGCGGCTGAAGAGGTCCAGAAGAGGCTCCAAAGTCTTCATCCTATCCGGGAAGAAGAGGCGATCCAGACCGGCAACCATCTTGATCCAAGCGGCATCTTCTATCTTCATCCGATGAGGAACGGCTCCATCGTGAAGACCTCAAGCGCGGATCAATCTTCTTCTGACGACGCCCAACTGAAGAATGACGGTTCCTTTAAGGGACGTCATCCAAGATGGCGTCCCTCGAATTCCGATTGGCTGATAGGATTCTATCAGCCAATCGGAATTAAGGTAGGAAAATTCTGATTGGCTGATGGAATCAGCCAATCAGAATCAAGTTCAATTCGATTGGCTCATCCGATCAGCCAATCAGATTGAGCTTGCATTCTATTGGCTGTTCCGATCAGCCAATAGAATGCGAGCTCAATCTGATTGGCTGATCGGATCAGCCAATCGAATTGAACTTGATTCTGATTGGCTGATTCCATCAGCCAATCAGAATTTTCCTACCTTAATTCCGATTGGCTGATAGAATCCTATCAGCCAATCGGAATTCAAGGGACGCCATCTTGGATGACGTCCCTTAAAGGAACGGTCATTCTTCAGTTGGACGTCGTCGGAAGAAGATTGATCCGCGCTGGAGGTCTTTACGATGGAGCCGTTCCTCATCGGATGAAGATAGAAGATGCCGCTTGGATCAAGATGGTTGCCGGTCTGGATCGCCTCTTCTTCCCGGATAGGATGAAGACTTTGGAGCCTCTTCTGGACCTCTTCAGCCACAGGATTATGGATCGCCAGCCCCCGCTTGGGTTGGATGAAGATTTTGGAGCCAGGACCGATCGGTGATACCCGGTGAGGTGAAGATAAGGTAGGAAGATCTTCAGGGGGTTAGTGTTAGGTTTATTTAAGGGGGGTTAGGGTTAGATTAGGGGTATGTGGGTGGTGGGTTGTAATGTTGGGGGGGTATTGTATGTGTTTTTTTACAGGCAAAAGAGCTGAATTTCTTGGGGCATGCCCCGCAAAGGGCCCTGTTCAGGGCTGGTAAGGTAAAAGAGCTTTGAACTTTTTTAATTTAGAATAGGGTAGGGCATTTTTTTATTTTGGGGGGCTTTGTAATTTCATTAGGGGGCTTAGAGTAGGTGTAATTAGTTTAAAATTGTTGTAATATTTTTCTAATGTTTGTAAATATTTTTTTATTTTTTGTAACTTAGTTCTTTTTTTATTTTTTGTACTTTAGTTAGTTTATTTAATTGTAGTTATTTGTAGGTATTGCATTTAATTAATGTATTGATAGTGTAGTGTTAGGTTTAATTGTAGCTAATTGTAGGTATTTTATTTAATTTATTTATTGATAGTGTAGTGTTAGGTTTAATTGTAACTTAGGTTAGGACTTATTTTACAGGTAATTTTGTAATTATTTTAACTATTTTAGCTATTAAATAGTTCTTAACTATTTAATAGCTATTGTACCTGGTTAAAATAAATACAAAGTTACCTGTAAAATAAATATAAATCCTAAAATAGCTATAATATAATTATAATTTTTATTGTAGCTATATTAGGGTTTATTTTACAGGTAAGTATTTAGCTTTAAATAGGAATAATTTATTTATTAAGAGTTAATTTATTTAGTTAGATTTAAATTATATTTAATTTAGGGGGGTGTTAGGGTTAAAGTTAGACTTAGATTTAGGGGTTAATAAATTTATTAGAGTAGCGGTGAGCTCCTGTCGGCAGATTAGGGGTTAATACTTGAAGTTAGGTGTCGGCAATGTTAGGGAGGGCAGATTAGGGGTTAATACTATTTATTATAGGGTTATTGAGGCGGGAGTGAGACGGATTAGGGGTTAATACATTTATTATAGTAGCGCTCAGGTCCGGTCGGCAGATTAGGGGTTAATAAGTGTAGTTAGGTGGAGGCGACGTTGGGGGCGGCATATTAGGGGTTAATAAATATAATATAGGGGTCGGCGATGTTAGGGCAGCAGATTAGGGGTATATAGGGATAATGTAGGTGGCGGGGGTGTACGGAGCGGCAGCTTAGGGGTTAAAAATAATATGCAGGGGGTCAGCGATAGTGGGGGGCGGCAGATTAGGGGTTAATAAGTGTAAGGTTAGGGGTGTTTAGACTCGGGGTACATGTTAGAGTGTTAGGTGCAGACGTAGGAAGTGTTTCCACATAGAAAACAATGGGACTGCGTTAGGAGCTGAGCGCGACTTTTTTGCAGGTGTTAGGTTTTTTTTCAGCTCAAACAGCCCCATTGTTTTCTATGGGGGAATCATGCACGAGCACGTTTTTGAAGCTTGCCGCGTCCGTAAGCACCGCTGGTATCGAGAGTTGAAGTTGCGTTAAATATGCTCTACGCTCCTTTTTTGGAGCCTAACGCAGCCATTCTGTGAACTCTAAATACCAGCGGTATTTAAAAGGTGCTGCCAGAAAAAAGCCAGCGTAGCTAACGCACCCCTTTGGCCGCAGAACTCTAAATCTAGGCGTGAGATTGCAGAAAAGATTGAAGTATAAAGGGCCATTGCACTAGTGTAATTACGATTTTGCTCCACAGCAAAATTAAAATGGTTCACAAAAACACAATTGCGCAAAACTCTTTTTACCTTACTTGTAATCTTGCCGTCTGTCTTCATTTTGTCTGGGGTACTTTTTTAAAAAAAGAATTAAAACCATCATATGTTTAATTTGCTAAGCTGTTTGAAAATGTACTTTTCTTGCACTATATAGTGGAGAAGAAAACTACCTGTTTGTTAAAATGTAAAGTAAAGTTTGGCTGTTTGCTTCCTTCAAGCAAATGGTACTTTATTCACTGTTATTAAAGAGGAACAGGACTTGTTTTGGAGGATTTCAAATTTGGATAAACCAAGGAGAAGTGCAGCTAGTAGGTCCAAAGAAATTCTTGGTTGTATAGAAAGAGTTTTTAGCAGCAAAAAAAGTAATGTTATTATTATCTAACAAAAACATCACCACCAGAACAAAGGGCTATGATCTTATGTTAGATTCATGAGTAATTGGCAGAACTTCTTTACAGAATGGGTGATTAATTCATGGAATAAAAATTAATTAGCGAGGGGAAAGACAAACGACTGCAGTAAGCAAAAGGCTTTCTTAGGTACTAGTAAAGCTTGCAGCTTATAGGCAGGTTAGCATCTTCTTTGATATCTGCTAAGCAGCAATGTGGTTTACACCATTTAGCTTCTAAAAAATAACTACAGAACGCAGGTTTTGCCACCCTCTAAAGCAAGTTTTGATTTCAATTTCCTTGATTCAGATTTTAAATTAACAGATTCAAATGATTGTACTATCTGTAGTTTTATTTATT